>NC_050068.2:304148309-304370809 GCF_009764565.3 Dermochelys coriacea
AATTGGGGTTATGCAAATGATCTCATCACTCAATTTCCATAAAATGTCACATGACTTGTCATCTATGACGTTTGAAAATGCATCTCTCTCTCTCTCAGGATTTTTCAGTAGTGCCCATCACCACAGTATCTGAGTGGCAACAATGTTAATTAGCTTGGGATAGTGAGTTCCCTAGTGGAATTCAAGACATATCACTATCTGTGTTATAGGTATCACAAGCACCCTATTGATTTTCAGTATTTTAAACTACATTAATTACATATTGACGTGAAATGTGATAGACTGTAAATGTGATAGACCTCTGGCCAAAAATGTCCAACATATTCTCTAATTTGAAGAGCCTCAGTTTTTTGCCAGAATCTACTCTAATTGTTCCCTTTATCTATATCCTCATTGCCCTATTTATATCTTGTCTCTTAGCATCCCCAAAACTAAGGGTGTGTCTACATAGCAAGTTACTGTGCTTGCAAGCCCGGCTGTGCATCTTTAGTGCACCCACTGGCTGCACAGTAACGTCCCATCTGGACACCGCTGCAGCATGCTGCAAGTCCCCAAATGCGGGTTGGCGTAAAGACGTAAGAACATAAGAATGGGTCAGACCAATGGTCTGTCTAGCCTAGTGTCCTGTCTTCCAACAGTGGCCAATGCCAGATACTTCCAAGGGAATGAACACAACAAGTGGTCCATCCCCTGTCATCCAGTCCCAGCATGTGGCAGTGAGAGGCTTAGGGATACTCAGAGCATGAGGTTGCATCCATGACCTTCTTGTTAATAGCCATGGATGGAGCTATCCTTCATGAATTTACCTAATTCCTTTTTTTAACCCAGTTATAGTTTTGGTCTTCACAACATCTCCTGGCATTGAGTTCCATTGTTGACTGGATGTTGTATGAAGAAATACTTTCTTAAATTTATTTTAAACCAGCTGCCTATTAATTTCATCAAGTGCCCCTAGGTTCTGGTGTAATATGAAGGGGTAAATATCACTTCCTTATTCACTGTCTCCATATCATTCTTTATTTTTTAGACCTCCATCCTCTCCCCCCTTAATCATCTCTTTTCAAAGCTGAACAGTCCCAGGCTTTTTAATCTCTCCTCATATGGAAGCTGTTCCATACTCCTCATCATTGCTGTTGCCTTTCTCTCTACCTTTTCCATTTCTCATATATCTTTTTTGAGATGGTGCACCCAGGACTGCATATAATATTCAAGGTATGGGCATACCATGGATTTATATAGTGAAATTATTATATTTACTGTCTTATTATCTATCTCTTTCCTACTGGTTCCTACCATTCTGTTAGCTTTTTGTCTACTACTTCTGACTGTGAATCACTTCCATTACATTTTCAAGTAGTAGAAGTGGTTCACAGTCAGAAGAGTAACATTATGATTCATTAGAAGCCAGTACAGTCTCTCTTGTACAGTTAAAAGATATTTGGATAATTTTTATTAATCCTCATTAGCTCCATAAGTACAACCACTTAGGAGATCTGGTTCATTTTCTAGTTTTTCAGCTCTGTCACAGACTTGCTATGTAACCTTTGTCAAGTCACTTAATCCACTTGTGCCTCAGCTTCCCATTAATAAAATGGGGATAATAATACTTCCTTTCTCCCATCCTTAATGTGTGGTGTTGATATAGATTGCAAATTCTTAGTGGCAGGAATGGTCTCTTAGTATGTGTTTGTACCACACCTAGCACAATAGGACCATCAATCTGTTGGGCCTTCTAGTTGTTAGTTAGTTAATGTAAGACAAATAATAACAATAATTATACATTTGAGGGCCTTTAGCTCTGAACTGAGTCCTTACTGCTGTTATGCCATAAGATTGCTTTTTCTTGGTGTTTGCATTAAAAGTACGTAAGAAAATCTGGGCCAGATCCTCCCCTGGTGTAAATCAGCATAGTTCCATTAAAACTCGATGAAGCATGGCTGAGTTACACCAACTGAAGACCAGGCATCCCCATCCCCAACACTTTTTCCTTTGCATTGCAATTTTGATTCTTAAAAAACATCTAATTGGATAAGGATTGTGGGAATGACTTTTCCATGACAGTAAGATCATTGTACACATTTGAAAGGTATAATAAAAAATAATCTTCATAAAGGATCAGATGAATGCCAACATTTTGATTGCCATCTATTAGTCAAAAGTACAGCCATATTCCCAGGAATGAAACATGGTTAAACTGTGTTTTATTAAAATTAGAATTAATGACATTATAGTTTTCATTCACTGAATTTATAATTGGCATATACTGAATTTTTAGGATGTTGAGTTTTGTAGGATTAAAAGGAAGCTACAGTCATTACATGACAAGCCACAATACCACTGTATGCAGTATAAACAAGACACATTTGAAAAAATCATTCTGGTTGCTTCTTGCATGGTATGTCTGCATTAAAAGTTGATGTACAGCTACAGGTGTAAGTTTGACCAGATCAGCTAGTCTTAAAGGTCATGGCAGCAGTTGCTAGTGTTGAGTTTCTTGCACTTTATGCCTGGTAATGTTTGATCATTTCAAGCTAATGTGTTGATTTATCTAAACATGTCTTTGCACCACAAACTTCCACATTACTGAAAGAATGAAACAGTATGCTACTATACTTGCAGTTTTCTGTATATCTTATCATAGGATTTAAGGTAAAGGTCAGTGTTTCAGCACAAAAGTGATAGACTGGTTAATAGCCGTCACATGAATTGCATATGTGAAATGTGGAAGTAATATCCCAATCTAAAGCTTTTAGCACAAGGTCCCACGGACTCTCTTGTGTTTACAGCAGTGCACTTGCTGTAGATGTTCTAGAGCAGAGGTTCTCAAACTGTGGTCCGTGGACCACCAGTGGTCCGCGAGCTCCATTCAAGTGGTCCGCGGATAATTCGCTCTAAGGTGCGTGCCTGGGCAGCTGCACACAAGAGAATGAAGGACCATCCACCTAATTAGTGGAGCTGCGCAGACATGGCACCACTAATTAGGTGCCTGGACCCTGCAGAAGACACACATGTAAGGTGAGGCGGTAGCCTTGGGGGGAATAAGGGGTAGGTGGGAAGGGGCAGTGGGGTGAGAAGAGGGGGTGGGGTCAATTTGGATGTGCAGGCCTGCGGTGGCCTGAGAAAGAGATGACCTTTGGTCCCTAGATGGCTCTAGTTGGTCCCTTGTAGATCCTGCTGGCATGGACTAAACGTTTCTTAGTGCATTTTCATGTAGCATTAATGCATGCCATGGACCTTTTACACTAGGTACTTCTTCACTACATACTTCTTTCAGCAGCATATAGAGTACATACACTACATGCACCCCTAGCACAGGTATAAATAGCAGTGTAGGTGGTGAGGCATTGCATAGGTGAGCAGACTAGAACCATACCTGAACACTGTGGGCATGTACCCCACGCTGCTCTTTATTTGCCCAAGCAGTGCCTCCCCTGTCTACACAGCTATTTTTAATAACATAGTGTCCCACTGCCTCCGCTTTGCTGTAGTCTTTTCCCACTGCAAGGAAAGGCTCCAGGAGCTCCCTGCTACCAGAGCCTTTCACTGATTCATGTAACTACGCATCTCAGGATAGATGCAGACTACTTTTCACTGCAGTGTGTAGCTACACATGCCCTACATGCTGCCAAAAGTGGCGGGCAGTGTAGATTTAGTGTACCCTTAGTACACGCCAGTAGGATCCACACAGGCCAGCTGCTGCACAACACACTACTACTGCACACTAGAATTTATCCCCCTGTAGTGCAGACTAAAGCACATTGTAAACAAGCCCTAAGAGAAAATGAAGCATATCTTTTACCCCAGAGACTGCAGTCCTTCATCATCTGCTTTCTGCTAATGGTGCTTTCATCATTGTTAATATCACCAGTGGGGAAAAATATGAGTCTTGGTTGGTGTTGTGCCCTATTCTGGATTGGGGTGTGTTTTAGAGAGCTGTGATGTGTCGATCACAAGATCAACCTGAATTTGGAGTAAGACAATACCCCCTTTTAGCCACTATTTAAGTTCTAACACACACATATACACACCCATGCTGCTCTTGATCCGCCTCCCTCTCTTTCTCTCTCTGTTTTAAGAGACTGTCTACAAATTCTGCTAAAATTCAACATAAACTCTGCACAATATAAACAGGATTCTGCACTAAAAATGCATCACATCACTGTGTGACAGAGCATTTTGTATTTTAGAGGCTCCATTCATATTCTTTTATTAATCAGGACAGACATATTCACTGGATAAAGCTTTATAAAGTGACAGACATATTAAATAACACCCATTAATCAAACTGTATGGTCTCCTAACTAAAGCAGCTCATTAAACACAAAGGACCAGATCCTGACCCCCATCCCATGAAACCAAGAGGTGTGTAAGCCACTTACTCCTGTGATTGTTGACTGGCTTCATGGAGGCATAGCAGAGGATGCCAAGCAGCTCCTTAGCCACACAATATAGTAGAGCCTCAGAGGAGGGGTATGAAACTGAAACTCAGGCAAACATTTTCTTGGTACCAATATGCTCCTCCTATCACCCCTCCAGTCTAGCTCTCACACTGCCGCAACACAACACATACCACCAATTCACACACAACCTTCTTCATCAGTTGATTCCATGTCCCTCTTCACCCAGCCCATTCCATCCCCCTCTCAGCTAAGAACTTTTCCAATCCCCACAACTTCCAACCCAACCCCATTCACCAGACACACACATACTCGCTTGTGTCTTAGGCTGAAAATCCCCCTTTTCCTATATAAACATCTTCTTTGCTCTGCACTAACTGCTTCAGCTCTGAAACTTTCCCCACGCAATACTTCAAAGCTCAGAACACCATCCTGACTCCCCTCCTTTCCTATTGCCACCTTTCACTTCCCCTGCCCCAATACTCCAGGCTCAGCAAACCATTGCTAAGCTTAGAACCCTCCCCGGCCCTGACATACACCACAACCAAACTTAGAACCCAGCTGCCCACCCACCAATGCAGAAGCTCCCCACTTGTTGCTGGGTTTGGAAAAGCAAAGGCAGAGGCAGGAGGGTGCCTCTGTAGGCACTCGTAGCTCTATCTCTAGTGATGAACAAAAAGAGCCCCTCAGAAGCCTGCCATCTCTGCTCTGACCCTCCTTTCTCTGCTGCCTGTGGTCTGTATGTTGCACAGACAGAAGGCCAACAGTGACAACCAGCAATACATCAGCCGCACAGCACGTTTGTGACATTATTGGTGGTTTTAAGCCTCACTGTCTTCTAATAACCAGCTGCCCAGACACAAACTTCCTTGAGTCTCTTCAGAATTTTAGTTGAAAGTTACATTTAGACAAGAGGAAATGCTGAAATGTGAAAATTCATTTATCCGTTAGATGTATAGTTCAGACAGCAACCATGAGATATTCCCTAATTTGTACCCTTGATATAGTAAAGAAAGATTTTCTTTCAAATTAAATGTGATTTAGTCTCTATGTTAGATCAGTACTGGGCTTCTCATAGTGACAAGCCTGCAAGCTGTATAGAACCATACCATCCGTTTTGTTTAGTGTGCAGCAGTGGCTATTACTGGCTAGCCAGATTCGTGCTGTGAGAACTACTGGACAGGTTAAATGTGATTTTTTAAATGCTTAAGCCAATAAACCATTTCTTCACGGAAATAAGTAAAAACACAAAGATTAATATTTTCCCAGTGTTATAAGGGTAGTGTTTTCAGACTACAAAGAAAGGTAAGAGGATTTTTAAAAGGTATATCAAATGTTAAACAAAAAAAAGATAGAATGAATAGCTTTTTTGTTTTAAGCACATAAGTAAAAGTTCAGGCACCTGTGTTCACAGATCAATCTAGAGCTATGTTTTGCCATCATAAGATATGATATGCTGACTAAACATCGTAAATATAGAATACAGAAATCCCATTCCAAATGTGAGAAATGCTAACAGTATTCCACTTGTATTTAGATTAAACTACGCTCACTCTAACATTCAAATATTTACTCTAAATTTCAACTCAGAATATTTGTACACGTTAAAATGGAAAAGTTTGAGATTCCTAACCTACTGGACACAGGGATGAATGGAACACGTCATTTGGAGCTAGCTTACAGTGTATATTTACTATATGAAGGGACAGAAAAAATCATTTAGATGATCTTCAGCTATTTTTTAAACTACATTATAACTCAGAACAGATTAGAAGGACGCTGATTCTTTTTTCTTTTGAATGCATATTCATAAAAAATGTATCATACCAGTGTAGCTCCAATACATGCATATTTATTCGGCTCATCTGTAGTTTGCATGTACCTATATTCTCCCATGGGCTTTCCCTAGTTTTGCCTGGCTATTGTTCAAAGACTGATCTAGATGAAGTGTGCTCATGTTCTTCCACCTTTAATTCTGGTCCCACCATTTATCCCTCCCTTCCTTTCTGACTGTGACAGGACAGATGAATCAAGACCAAGCGAAGAATACCAAGCAAAGTTTTGAGTTCAAATAAATGAAAGAAGCCACATGTGACCACTTCATTAAATACAGATGGCTTTTCACACCAAAGTGTCCCTGTTCTTCTAGCATGGATCAATCTGCTAGTTCAATCCAACAAAGAGCAAGAGAGTCCTCCAGGTCTCATGCCTCTTGCAGTCCCTCAAGATTCAGGGATCACCTTACATGAGCTAGCCACACTTCCTTTCATGACTGGATTCCCTGGCTGTCCTTCTAATAAGGACTGTGTTACTACAAGTTTCCCTGGCAACTGTTCAAAGCCTCTAGGCACCTACTAACATCACCCAGGTCAGAATTGCAGTGAATAGTAGTCCATATATTCAACCACCACTACATACATCAGCAGTAGGTCATCAACACCGTTCCATACCCCACGGAATGGATCACTTCCATGATGCTCCAAAGGTTCACCTTCCTGGAGAACAGGAAAGTCAAGGTCACTCCTGTAGCAAAGTCTCCTAACATTCTGCTACAAGTAAGTGAGCTTTCAAAAATTTGTTTCAGTGCTTAACTAATGATTGAAACAAGTGATTAACCTGACCATTATCTAGCTTCAGCCACATTTTGCACCTAAGCCTTTTGCAGCCTCCACAATGGCACAGGTCTTCAGCTATGCAGAGCTGCGAGGAGAGGAACCTATGTGGCTCAAAGCCACTTTTGCCCTTCTTCAATCTCTGGGGTCCCAGTAACATTATGCAGCCTCAGGGCTACTCCACGGTATGCTTGGTTGCAATGACTCCCCTCAGGATTTTCTGCAGCTAGAAATTGCTGGAGTCCTGCATGCTCTGGCTACTCCCTTTCCTTTTCTGACATGCTCCTGGCATGTCTGTACATGGGAAAAGAGTGTCTTAGAAGCAGTGAACCTCCCAGCATGCCCCCTATGTTCGGAGTCCCCCAACTACCTTGTTAGGGGCTATTGTGTACCACCACAGCAGCACAATGGAGCCTTTTTGGAGGCAAAGCTCATGTCCCATGTTTTCCTTCATCATTTATTTTACTGTACTTTAATGAGACCTAGTTAGCTTATAAAAAAAGGCCACAAACCCAATTCTGAACACGCCGCACACAATCAAATCATTCACTCTTTTTTTTTTATTTGATGCTTTGAAGATACGAATGCCTTTCTTAAACAACACTGGTGAAAAACATCATTCAAAAGGTCTATCTGGAATAATTTTGAATTCAATTAAATTCTTCAGCTGTGTTACACAGTCTTCATTTACAAAAAATATATAAATATGATCTGAAGACAACCCATCTATAAATGTTTGTGCAAGTGAATTGTAACAGGCTCATTGCTATATCCTTCAGCTCGATAGTATGAAAGTAGTTAATATAGTCTGCTGAAGTATTACGTATTCAAAGTTACATAATGTTACTGGAGTCTAAGCTTGATATTTTCAGATCTGAATATTATTATTGCACTAACTCAAAACAATGAAATAAAAAACTGAAAGAACTATTCAATCTACCAACCAATTTCACCTCCCAAAATGTTTTGGTTAATTACAGTAGTAGATCACCATTTGCAAGATCAATATTAAAGTACTGATTTAGCCATAATGCCATTCCCCTGTTATCTACTGTATAACAGGTTTCAGAGTAGCAGCCGTGTTAGTCTGTATTCGCAAAAAGAAAAGGAGTACTTATGGCACCTTAGAGACTAACAAATTTATTAGAGCATAAGCTTTCGTGAGCTACAGCTCACTTCATCGGATGCATCCGATGAAGTGAGCTGTAGCTCACGAAAGCTTATGCTCTAATAAATTTGTTAGTCTCTAAGGTGCCACAAGTACTCCTTTTCTTTCTACTGTATAAAATGTTAGAAAAACTCAGAAAAAACCATGAAGCTTTACTGCAAGAGAAATTAATGCAAGAAATGGTGTTTTTAAGTACTGCAGAGATATGAAGCATTCAACCTCCCAGCATGCTAAGGAGCAACATCTGTACTTAATTTTAACTTGATGTGCTTCAGATCTCATGTTCATATAGGTATTTAATGATCCAAACATAATGGTCCTATATAGAAAAATTACTTATATGAAGAAGCAAACTTCATATGTATTCCTTTTTGAAAGATGCTTCAAGAGAAAACTCGCTCTGGTTCTAACAATGAATATTTCCTTTTAACAATTAAAATGCTTTAGGGTGGGGGGAAGTAATCAGCCTCAAACCTTAAGTACAGTATGTAGACAATTAAACTTAATGTTACTCCTTTTTCACAGACTCCTTGCTTCTCCCTCCCTCCCAGTATAGCCAATACAAGGAAAATAGATAGAGTGCAAAGCAAACAATTAAATCATAGTGGTAGATTGTTACAACAAATACAATAAACAAGAGGAAATAAAAGATTCTGTAACTGATATGCTTTAAAACTAGAGACTCACTACGTAAATTATGTGCTTCGCTTTTCTGGTCAGAAATGTCTGAAGAATCAGAAATGAGCTGGTTTTCATACTCTGAGTCATCAGGCCAGTTTAATATTTTTCCCTCAGTTATTAAACTTTCAGATTCAGAGCTTGTCTCTTCTATTTCTTCAGTAGGCTCACTAATTAAAATCATTGGCCCTAATGACTCCTCTTGTCTGAACTCTGTTTGATGGAAGCATTGGCCTATATTCCTTTCTCTTCTATCACTTGAAGTCAACATGTCCGAAATCTCAAGAACTTCTTTGTGTTCAACCTCAGCAGCGGTGTTTTTATTAATACATGTCATTTCACTTGGTAGGTTGAAATAATACCCTGACTCAGCAGAAATATTGGCAATGGATTTGAATGCAGGGGCTGTACATGGATGCTCCATATTTTCTACCTCAGCAGTAACCACCTCAATAGACTCTTCAGAAGTTGTCGCTGAAGAGCTTTCATAATGACAACTGGGCACAATATTTGTATCAGAGGGTGATGGTTTTGTTTCACCTTTGGCACCTGAATGGGAAAGTGTTCCAAAAATGCTTTCTTCTTTATGAAGTTCTTCAGCTTCATCACTGTACAGACACTGCTCAGGATTCGGGGGAGCTTTCAGTGATTCTTCTGAATATAAATCCTGCTCCAAACCTGCTTTTCCTTCTATAGCAGAAGCCTGTAATGTTTCCTCTACAGGTGGATTATTTCCAGTGTCATGTTCTGCTTTGGAAACTTTTTCCTTGGTATTGCATACAGACATCATTTCTCCTTGCAGTGTTTCACGTACATGTGCATTATAAATATCTAAAACTGATTCCTTTTCAAAGTCGGTGTCATATAATACACCCACTGTATTGCGTTGACAAAGAGTATAATGTGAACCATCATTTCTCCCTTCATGTGTATCAAACGCTGTTTCCTTTTCCTCTATGGGCCTGTCACTTACTGCAGTCTCTTGAGGTAGCTTAGCAATTACTGCTTTTTCACTAGCAGACGTTTTTTCTGAAGCACTTTCTGATGTTGTTTTAATTATATAAGCTGTACTTGCTTCTGCTTCCTCTATATTACCATGTTCAGCTACAGAAGACTTTTCACACCTCACTGTCTCTTGGCAGGTAAACAATTCTTCTATGGGAGTAACAGTCAAATACCTTGTCTTATCCCTCATTCCCAACGTGACTTCACCATCTGTTTGCTCTTTAATCTCTTCTGTTCTATTTATCTCACTCTCTCTTTCTACTAGTTGACTTCCTAAAACACTCCACTTTGGATTTTCACACCCTACCCTGCTTTGATCATCTGTAACCATGTGGTCTGATTTCTCAATTTGAAGTTGACAAGGATCTGTCTCCAAAATATTTTTGTTTGTTGGGAAATTATCTTGGCTGTACATTCGATCCTCAAAAAGCTTATGATCATTCTCCTTAGTATCAAACGTATCCTCTGGGTTCAATGGCACAATACTTGTAGCTCTTGCTTTGCCAGTTGTCACTGCAAAGTCTGGGTAACCAGTGGGGAAAGTAGTCATTTTACTCTGAGTGGTATCAGGGTATCTACTGTCTGTTTTCCTCAAGTCATCACTTAATTCACTGTATTCCTCTTTCCCTGGTTTGCCTTCAACAGAGCTTGTGATTTCTTTTCCTTGACTTCTGTTGTCAGAGCTTCCCCTATCTTTTAGCCAAGTAAACTCTTTGAATTCATGACTGTCTTCAGTTCTTCTTTCATCAGCTACATGGGAAATCATCCAGTCTTCTGCTTGTGAAGGCTTGGCTTCATGTTTATTATCCGAAGCTGATGGCAATGTTGTGGTTTTTGTTTCAGTAATATATTTTCCATGAACACTGAAAAGTTTTGGAGCTATGGTGTCAACACTCTCCTGCTCTTCAATTAGTCCTAACTCATCTAACTTGATTTCTTCCTCCTCTTTTCCTATATCAGAGTTATATTCTTTTTTTGATACTTCTGCCACAACTTCTTTTTCTGCATACGGGCTTTTCGAGGAATCTATTGAGATATCAGAATGTGCAAAAGCATCAGCACATATATCTCCTCTTAAATGTACCTGATCTTTGCTTAAAATCATCTCACCTTTTTCTTCATGTTTGTCACTGTCTGGCAATACCGAGGCTAGCATTAGGTGAGATGTTTGCAGAATGTGTCGTTCTGGAGCTGGATTAGCATTGTCATCCAGTGCTTCAGTTACGCATGTATTTAATTGCATTGATTCATCATGCTCTGAAGAAATTGTTTCTGGTCTCATTTCACAGGCCTCTTTGTAGATATCAGCATCATCCCCACTGATGAATAACCTCTCCATCATTTCACTTCCTGAGGCACTATCTGTTTCACCTTTTGAAATATCTACATGGCTCATTCCTTGTCTGCTTAAGACAGTATCTTTAATATGGATAGTCACATTTTGCATTGTTCCAGGCAAATATTCCTGTGATAAAAGCATTTCACTGGTATCAATGCATTCCAAAGGCTGTTCAGTATTGTTTACAGAGCCTGCAGTAAGTTCCTTTGCTAATGGCTGACTATAATCATATCTTATGGAATACTTTTTGTTATCATGTAATTCTTCTCCTAGCTCTTGTAAAGTATTTTCTGAAAGGGAACTGATAGATACAGGCTCCCTGAGCAAGTCAGTGCCTGTTTCCATAAGTGTTAGCTTATTCTCCAGTCCTTGGGCTTCATTTGGAAAATTAACTGGCTCTGTTGTGTATAAATTCCTTTCATCTCTGGAAGAAGTACCTCTAGTTCTTGTGAACTGCTGACTTAGCTGAAAAAATAGAATAGAAAAGAATGATCAGAATGAGCTCTATAAAAATTATTCAAAATGAATGAGGCAGGTTTTCATTATGGAAAGTTTTGTTTTTGGTTTCAAAGCTTTTATGGAAACATGTTCCGAACAATTTGCAAAATTTGCATTGTATGTATTTTTTAACATATGTAATGAGATTTATAGTGAGTCTGAAAGGAGAAGGACATCAATAGTATTCAGAATGCTGTTTCTTTATTCATGAATTCAGTAAGCTGCAAGTGCATTTTATACAAATGAAACTTAAAGAGAATATTCTCTAAATGGGAGGCTAATTCAGTTAGCTCTGCACATTCAGTTCCAGGGTTGTGGGGTTTTTGTTGGTTTTTTTGTTTGTGTGTTTGTTTGGGTTGTTTTGTTTTTAGTGAGAGCATTGATACAGTACATCAAAGCCTGGTAACATTCAGTATTGTCCAGTAAAACAAAGACATGTTGCATACTGACATGTACTGTTAGAATGATCTTTGCTTCATTTCTCTTAGGAACCATTTTGCAGGCTTCAAACCAGAATGTTTTTAGACAATCTGGTAAGGCAGACATTGGAAATGAGATTAGTGAAGAAAAAGGCCAGAAACTAATCATTCTCCTTCCCTAGCTCCCAAATATCATATTGTATTATTCAGCTGTGCCTGCTTGTCATTGCACTCTCTCTTCACTTTAACATACTCACATTGATAACTCCATGCTGATCAATTAGAGGATAGCTTCTCAGGCACACCTTGTTACATTTACACTTGCTGTAGATATCCCCATTACAATTTCTCTTATTAATATGTTTTCTGCAAAGCCACTGCAAACTATTAATAGTAAAACGTCACTCAAAGAAAAGTGAGGGAGCTAATGTCTCTGCAAATTCTGTTTTAATGACCCTCTGCCAACTGGTGCTCAAATGTATTTGAGCTCTTCGGTGATGCCAACTGTCAGGATTTAACAGTGAGATGCCTGTGGTTTTTTTGCTTCTCATAACTGACATTTGCATGATCTCAATAATTATATGCAAATCTTACGATTTCCCCCTCTTCTCACATAAGGCTCATGTTACTTGTCAACTGCACAGCTGTCTTGTGAGCCAATGCCTGTGGGTTTCAAAGATTTGGTTGTATTTCCATCTATTATAGATCTTCATTGTTTAATTCATTAAAGAGTGCATAGTACAAATTAACATCTAAATTACAGCTTCCCTCTTCATTTACTGTATGGACAATCTCTGTAATTTATAAACAAACTGTTATATTTGAACCTGCTCATTGGAACAGGGTAAATCAAGAAAAAAGATGTGATTTTTAGGGCCTTTTTTAAAAATATACGTTTTGTTTTAAAAAAAATGAAGATGTTGATTTTTTCAGGCAGTAGGAGCTCCTACAATAGATGACAACTTTGAACTTTCTTAAAGTTAGAGCTAAGAAAATTTCATACTTAAGTGTGAGGAAATAATTCTCCTCCCTATCAAAAAGACTGAGTGCCACTCCTCTTGCTCTCTGGTCTGATTCAGCATTCACATTTTCACAGGCAATAGCCATTTTAATCGATGATTATGAATGTATGTACGCAAAAGACATAAGCTCAGAACAGGCACCGAGAATAAGAGATGGCTGTATGTGTCTCATTTACTGCCATTTCTTCCTTCGTGGTGCAAAATGCAAGCCAAACCATAAAAATCCCCAAATAGATTGAATGTTCACTGAATGTGAAATTTATGATAACAAATTTAATGCTAAATACAGATCTAGAAAAGTCTACTGTAGTAGTTATATAATTTTTCCTGTTAAAATTATAGATATTGGAATTTTGTTCATGTAGTGTATTACATAGTTAATCTCTGAAACATCTGTAAGTCTCACAGTACCATAAATACAGGAATTTTACCAAACGTTAAATGTTTATATTAAGTATATACTCATCACAGAGACTAGGAAGAGAGATCTTTGAAAGGTCAGTGTTCTAATTCTTTGAAACGATCACTTAGATCCTCTGATAATGAAGTAACAGAGAGAAGTCATTAATTTAAGACCACAAGAACTTAATGAAATTTACTGAAATCACCTTCTGTTGTTGATTCAGAAGGAGATACAATAAAAATACAGACTATGGTTTTACATTTGTAAATTAGTACATCTGTCAGATCTGTTAAAAGGGGCTTTTTCACCACCTTTGATGTGTAAATGGATTCATATCATCTAACACTGTGGATATAATTGTATAACACTTACCAGAAACTCTAATTCTTTTTCATTATCTTCCTTATTATCTTCATTGCATTCAACATTTATATCTTTTACATTTTCATGTTGCGATTCAATGTCTTTGTCCTTCTCATGTGAATAAACAATTTCGGGGATGTTTGCCTCTGAAGAGTTAACAAAAATATACTTTAACATCCATTTGGACTGTTTGTTACATTATCTATTTTAATTAACATGTGCAGTAAGGAAGAACTAATTAAACTAGCTGTTGTACCTGAAGTCCTTGAATCATTCCATATGTCTTCATCAGATATTGCCAATATTTCTTCTTTGCTGTTAAATGCAAAAGAAACTTAATGTGTTATTCTGCAACAATTATTGTTCCAAATCCTTTTAGACCTAAACCTAAAGACAGCTGGTTAATGATGCACAATCTTTTATGTGATTTGAAATTTGGCAGAAATATAACCTTGCTGATCACAATTTTATAAAAGAAATTTTTTTGTAATGATGTGACTTTAACCCTTGGTGAGAGAAGGAACTGATCGAGACATTCTAGTGAATGAAATTTACGGAAATCACATTCTATTTTTGATTCAGAGAGAGATACAATGAAAACACCTAAAGATAAATGCTGAGTGCCCACTTCAATGGGAGTTGATGGCACTTAGGATCAGGCCCTTGTAGGGATGTAATCTCAAAAAAAAAAAATAGAAAGGACAAATGTAAATTATTATATCAGTTGTGGATTCCATCTCCATGAGATAGAACATTTTTATGTTGGTCTCAGTGAATAAGTTTTGTGAATTGCAAGACCAATTGTGGTACTGGAAATGGCTTTCTAATATTTTTCAATTAACTTTTTTTCTGTTCCATTTTACTCAAACTTCATTCAGTTGAACTGATATAACATTACTTCTGTCACCAAAAAATTCCTTAATTCAGAAGGAGGATGATAAATTTATACTATGATAAAAGAATTTGGACATCTACTGTTATCACCTTTTCATAAAATCCTGCCTTTACTCCTCTAGGAACATAGGAATTAGCATCATAGAAATGTAGGATTGGAAGAGACCTTGATAGGTGATCTAGTCTAGTCCCCTGCACTGAGGGAAGACTAAGTAGCATCTAGACCATCCATGAGAGTTGTCTGTGTAATCTGTGTTTAAAAACCTCCAGTGATGGACATTCCACAATCTCCCTAGGTAATCTGTTCCAGTGCTTAACTTCCTTTACTGTTAGAAAGTTTTTCCTAGTGTCTAACCTAATTCCCATTCTGCAGTTTAAACCCATTGCTTCTTGTCCTCAGTGGTTAAGCCCATTTCTTCCTGTCCTCAGTGGTTAAGAACAATTTATCACCCTCCTCTTTATAACAACCTTTTATGTACTTGAAGACTGTTATCATGTCTCTCCTCATTCTTCTTTTCTACAAACTAAACAAATCCATTTTTTCTATCTTTCCTCAGAGATCGTGTTTTCTAGACCTTTAATAAATTTTATAGATAAGTACTATATTTGCCCTTTTCCAGTCCTCCAGGATCTTTTCCATCCTCCACAAGTTCTCCAAGATAATTGCTAATCGTTTAGAGATCTTTTCAGTTAGTTCCTTAAGTATTCTAGGATGTATTTCGTCAGGCGTTGCCAACCTGAAGACATCAAATTTATCTACGTAATTCTTGAGTTGTTCTTTCCCTAGCCTCTGGGGTAGCCTACCCCACTTACACTGATGTTCACTATGTTAGTCATCCAATCACTGGTAACTTTTAGTTTGAAAAGTGAAACAAAAAAGGCATTTAACACTTCAGCCATTGCAGTGTTTTCTATTATTGTCTTTCCACCATTGCATTTCGTTTCCCTCCTCATTGGGCCTACTCTGTCCTTGGTCTTTCTCTTACTTCTCATGTATTTGTAAAATGTTTTCTTGTTACCCTTTATTTCCCTAATTAGTTTAATCTCATTTTGTGCCTTGGCCTTTCTAATATTGTTCCTATATGTTTGTGTTTGTTTTTTTATATTAATTCTTCATAATTTGACAGAGTTTCTACTTTTTGTATGACTCTGAGTTTCAGGAATTGCCAGACTGGCTCAGATCCAAACAGTGGCGTAGCTAGGTGGGGAGCGGGGGAGCAGCCGCTCCCCCATTGAGCACAAGTGGCACCTTGTGAATGTTTTGGCGCCTTTTAAATTTTCCCCTGTTGAGGGAACAGGGGGAGCGATCCAAAAAAAGGGTGCTTTTACTCACCTGGCGGCACTCTAGGTCTTCGGCAGTACCTTGGAGGCTGGACCTTCAGTGCCGCCGAAGACACCCGGAGCGAGTGAGGGCCTGCTGCCGGAGCGCCGCTGGGTGCGTAAAAGTGCCGCAGTGGGTGGCGCCTTTTTTTGGATTGCTCCCCCTATTCCCTCCACCTGGCTACATGGCTGGAGCCAAGATCCATCTAGTCCACCACTCTGAAACCTACCCTGTCACGGACAGTCACCAGCACTAGAGACATCAGAGGAAGGTATAAGAACCCCACAGCGGTAGATGTGGGGTAATCTGCCTCCCCCTCATTACATCTGATCCTGATCTCTAATAGTTAGAAATCGGTTCTAAAGCATGAGGTTTAATATCCCTTTCACAATTTTTTGTTATAATTAATTATAACTGTGGCTATTCTTAATATCCGTATAAATGTCCAATCAGTCTTGAATCCTGCTAAGTTCTTGGCCTCAGCTCATTTAGGGTCAATTCCTGCCACCCTTACTAACATTGAGATGTGTTATAGTCCCATTAAAGTGGAACAGTGTTATAAACCTAGATTCTTAGCACCCTGGGAGAGGGTCCATCTTCTTATTACTTGCTGGTTTGCAGCTAGCACAATGGGTCCTGATTCTAGATTAGAGTTTTGGGGCACTGCTGTAACACAGATAATAAATGATGATAATATAACCACAGGGTATGAGTCCCCTGTCAAAGGACAATTTTGGTGTCCTTTGTGGTGCTCAAGCAATGACTGCTTCGTATGCCACTCTGGATTGTACGAAGGATCAAAGCATTTAAGATATTAATAATCCGGAGGCAACCCTGTGAAATAAGGAACTGAATCACAGAGAGTTTAAAGGCCATGCTTTCAGCCATCCCTCTACTGAGCCTCCACTTATGTGTGTGCACAAGTACAGACACACCACCACACTTTGCAGGATGAAACATCTCAAAACACAATCAAACATTTCTAATACTGTGTCTGCAAATGCTAAAGTGTACGACCACCCACTAAATAAATCGTGTTTGTGGAGGGCAAATTCTAATACCTGCATGTGTTCACTGAACTCAAAATAAAAAAACTTTCAGAGTTTTGTTTCTGGGTAATTTTCAGGTATGTTTCACCCTTTTGTTCTTTTTAAAAAAAATTAGCTAAATTTAAACAGAATGCCACATTGAAACAAAAAGTCAAAATGTCACTTCAAAACAATCGAAACAACATTAAACATTTCAAAATGGTTAAAATAAAACACCTTGAGACAAGAAATAGAAATGTTTCATTTTGACATGGCAGAAACATTCCAACTTTTTCAAAATATGTTTCCTTTTTTTTTGGCCAGAACTATATGCTGAATTTGACCTAAATCTGAAAGTAGTTTTGGTGCTACAAAAAATTCATTTTTCAGCCAATGTACTGATAGCTGAGACAAGCCTGAGAAAACAACCAAGATATTCTGTCTTCTTCTCCCATGCCTTATCCACAAGAACCAATCATACAAATGATATGTTTTTAAAACGTCAATTTTCCTGAGTCAGACAGCTGGGACAACCGGTATTTCCTAACTTTTGAGTGCTTGACTTGCAACCTTAATGTTGAAGCAATGTTTTGAAGTAGTTTTGTATGTAATTTTCTAGGTTTGAAAACAGTCTGAACAAAACAAAAATTCGATTGTGTGAGTATTATGAGTTGTCAACTGGGTTTGAAACCAAGCTCTTTATATTCACAACACAGACCTCCCCACTTGAGTGAAAAGTACAACCCATAGCAGTAACAGGCTGTTATACTCTTTGTGGCTATAAGGGACCAGAGGGAACATGACACACACTTTGTTTACATGTTTAAAAGGACAAAACTACTTATTTTTCCTAACTTTCTTCTGAGAAATGGATGGATTGCTTTTGCTGAAATTTATTTTAAAAATTCAACCTAAGGCAGAGAGCAAACATGGAAATCTTCAGACAAAATGGTTAAAAGTTGGCCAAGTTATCTTATAATGGAAAGTTTTAGGCAACATTAACTCTAGAATTGCTACCAACTCCACATATAGTATATATTCAAAAAATACTTTAAACTCCCCACTTATTCACTGAATATATATACAAACTTAAATGATAAATAAGTACATTGGAAAACTAAACTGCTTAAAATCCAAACCCTAGTCGTCCTTCTTTTACATGTGACAACTTGATTTGGGGTTCTGTGTTTCTCCTGTGATACATATAAGGACTTCAGTTAATACCTAAAGCATATAAATTATTGCTTAGTCTGCCATGCCTCCAGCCTTTTTCAAGTTCATCCTTAAACTATACTTCTTCTAAAAAGCCTACAAACATTAGTAATCTCCAGGGAGAAATGGTAATTAGATGAGAGAAAATGTCTATTACCATCAAGAGATATTAAACGTCACCATTCAGTCACACTGCATTTCATTGCATCCATTTCCCCTTCCACTGTTTCTACATTGTTTATCTAGACTTTAAGCCCATCAGGCTATCAACCAATACTTCATACTCACCTGGAAAGTGCCTAGCTCACTATTGGGGTTATATAAAATGTAAACAAATTAAAAAATACATAATGCAGCACCTGTTTTATGTATTAATGATCTCATTGGTATTGCAGGAAACTCACAGGGCTCTGCATGCATCTCCCCATGTTTTGGCAGCCACAAAGCCTCTGTTCACTTTCAAAATAGACTCAAAGACGCTAAGGCCAGAAGGGACCATCATGATCATCTAGTCTGACTCCAGCACATTTCAGGCCACAGACCCTCACCCACCCACTCCTGTAATAGACCCATAACCTCTGGCTGAGTTCCTGAAGTCCTCAAATCACAATTTAAAGACTTCAAGTTACAGAACACCCATCATTTACACTAATTTAAACCTGAAAATTACCTGTGTCCCATGCTGCAGAGGAAGGCAGAAAAAAATGTAGGGTCTCTGCTAATCTGACCTGGGGGGGGGGAGGGAATTCCATCCTGATCCCAAATATGGCAGTAAATTGAACCCTGAGCATTCCGGCAAGACACAACAGCCAGACACCTGGGGAAGAATTATCTGTGGTAACTCAGAGCCTCCCCATCTAGTGTCCCATTACTGGACATTGAGGATATTTGCTACTAGCAGATGCAGATTGGCTAAATGCCATTGTAGGCAGTTTCATCATACCATCCCCTCCATAAACTTAAAAAGCTCAGTCTTTAAGCCAGTTAGGTTTTTTGTGCCCACTATACCCCTTGGAAGGCTAAACATGTTGATGGTCAGTTTATATCCATTTGTTCTTGTATCAACATTTATGCTTGACTTAAATAACTCCTCTCCCTCCCTGGTATTTATTCCTCTGATGTATTTATAGAAAATACTCATATCTCCCTTCAGCCTTCATTTGCTTAGGCTAAACAAGTCAATCTCTTTGAGTCTCCAATTTAACTATGTGGAACTGTATTAAATCCCTTACTGAAATCCAGTTAGATTAGATCTACTACATTTCCTTTATCTAAAAAAATCAGCTATCTTCTCAAAGGAGATTAGGTTCGTCTAGCACAATCTATCCTTTTTAAAACCACACTATGTTTTATCTCAATTACTGTTTACTCAATGTCCTTAATTACTTTCTCTTTCAAAAATTTTTCTAAGATATTGCATGCAATTGAGGTCAAACTAACAGGCCTATACTTTCCTATATAACGTTTTTTTCCCTGTCTTAAAAATAGGTACTATATTAGCAATTCTCCAGTCATAGGGTAAAACCCCCAACTGTAGCTCACGAAAGCTTATGCTCTAATAAATTTGTTAGTCTCTAAGGTGCCACAAGTACTCCTTTTCTTTTTGCGAATACAGACTAACACGGCTGCTACTCTGAAACCATTAAAAATCTTTGCAATTTGAGCTTGTACTTTCATGTGCCAGTTTCTTTAATATTCTTGGATGGAGATTATACAGGCCCCTAATTTAGTCTCATTAAACTGTTTGAGTTAAGTTTGACTTCCACCTCGGATGTGGTAATTTTTACTTCCATATCCTCATTTCCACTAGCCAGGCTGCCACTACCCCTAAGGTCCTCATTACCTTTATTCAAAACTGAGGCAAAATATTTGTTTAGGTATTGGTCCACGCTTAGATTAGCTTTAATCTCCACTCCATCTTCTGTGCTTAGTGGTCCCATTTGTTCTTTCCTGGTTTTCTTCTTATTTACATGGTTATAGAACCTTTTACTGTTGTTTTTAATTTTCTTTGCAAGGTCTAACTCTGCATGGCTTTTGGCAGTTCTCTATTTTCCCCTACAGTATCTGACCTCCATGAGATAACTTTCGTTTCTGATCCATCCGATCTCCCATTCCTTGTAGGCTTTCTGCTTTCTTTTAACAACCTGTTTGAGATGCTCGCTCATCCAGCTTGGTCTGCAACCCTTCCCTATGATTTTTTCCCCTTGCTTGGGATACAGGCTTCAGATAGTTTCTGCAACTTTAACTTAAAGTAATTTCAAGCCTCCTCCACATTCAGATCCTTGAGTTCTTCGGTCCAGACCACTTCCCTAATTAATTGCCTTAATTTTATAAAGTTTGCCCTTTTGAAATCAAGGACTCTAGTTGCAGATCTATTTTTGTTTATCCTTCCATTTAGTTGAACCAAGATTGTCCTCTACAACCAGTTCTTCTATGAGTTCCTTATCACTCACCAATACCAAATCTAAAAGAGCATCACTTCTTGTAGGTTCAGTGACTATTTGGTATTCCTTTTAATCAACACATGTGTTTAGATAATGATATGGAGCCATAAAAGTCCAGGAGAATACCCAAGTGGAGTTTCCATTCAGATGGGAAGTCTTTGGGGCCACACGGATGGGTAGGTGTCTTGGAGTATGTGTACACTGCATTTTAGAACATGCAGCTGCGAGTGTCAGAGCCCCATGGGATTTCACTATGGTGCTAAAAGCAGCTGAGTAGCTATTTAGGCTTGGGCTCTGAAACCTACCCTCCTCCCCACGGCTCAAAGCCTGAGCTCCAGCCTGAACATCTACCAGACGTTTTCAGAGCCATAGCCTGAGCCCCACAAGCCTGAGTCAGTAGCCCTGGGCTCTAAGACTTACTGCCACGGGTTTTAAAAAGCAGTGTATCCTTAGCATCCCAACTCCACAGGTCTTGGGGATCTATGTGGGTAGGTTGTCTCAGTCATGTGAATGCAGATGCATCCTGTGTTGGAGAGTGTATCCTACACAAGCTCTGAAAGGGTTGATGTGGGCCTGAGACACCAATTAACACACCAGGCTGCACCTGGACTAAGAGCCAGACTTAACTGAGGATGAAGCCCAACTGGGGAGGGGCAGGGAGAGAACTACAAACAGAGGAAGTTGAGAGCAGAAGAGATCTGGAACTTCACAGGAGGGTGTCATTAGCCCAACCCTTTATAACAACATCATAAATGACCTTCCAAAGATGATGAATACAGGAACAGGCATCACATTATTTGCTGATGATTCTGCTATATTGACCAAAAGCAGAAAGAATCAATAAGGCACTTCAGAGGAGTACAGAATGAGAAAACAAGTGGGTCTGCAAGTTCCCCATTGAAAAAACTAAGGGAATGATGTTCACAACATGGAAGATTAAAAAAAAGTAAAATTATAAATACAGCAGATAAATATAGTGGAAAAAAACCAAACTCGTAGGTGTGATATTTGATAACAAGCTGATCTGGAAGGGCCATATTGAAAATATTATAGATAAGTGAAAAGGAAGAATCAACTTATTTATAAGCAAATATGGGGGGGCAGATAAGAAAATGATGATAATACTATTTGGAGGGCTAATCAGATCTATTACTGAGTATGGCTGGCAGGCCTTGAGGTCAGCGTAGAAAATAAATCTGAGAAAACTAGACTGTATCCAAGCAAAGGCATTGCAGATAGCATGTGGTGCCTTCATTACTATGATTCTGTGTGTGATGCAGTTAGCCACCAGAGAATGCTCATCACTCTTAGAATGAAGTGCCTAGACTTAACCTTTTGGGCCAGACCACTAGGTAACACTGAAGATGATAAAACTAAACTGATATATGCTGATTGTTGCATATTAAGTGGAAACCAAGTAGGACAGAAACTCAAAATTCCTCATGTAAGTAAGGTAAAGAAGTGGATAAAGGATCTCAGTGAAAAGAAAGGCTTAAAAGAAGTCAAAATCTATAGTTATGGAAAAATACTCTATCACTGGAAAACAAGACAGACATGGAATTATATAATAAACAAAAGCAAAAGAATGATATACCTGTGAGAAGTGGGGACACTATTGCCAAATGTATTCTGACAGCTCCAAAGAGGAAGGAATGGGTAGAGTGGGAACAGCTTTCTGTGTACCCACATTTGGGGTCAATAAAACCGTAAGACTAACTATCTTTTATCTCAGGTTTCAGAGTAGCAGCCGTGTTAGTCTGTATTCGCAAAAAGAAAAGGAGTACTTGTGGCACCTTAGAGACTAACAAATTTATTAGAGCATAAGCTTTCGTGAGCTACAGCTCACTTCATCGGATGCATTTGGTGGAAAAAAAACCTGCTGAGCTAACAGGGACATTGTTAGCACTAACTTGGCTTTTACATGTGCAGCCAGCTGCCATGGCCATCCTGTCTGATTCCTTATCAATGTTGCAGGTACTATACAATGGCAAGTCTGACAGCAGAAATGATATACTTAATGAAATATTACTGCTAACAACCGAATTTCCACAACTGGATATGACCATAGCAATAGCATGGATCCCTGCACATGTAGGGATAGCTGGCAACATATTGGCAGACAAAGAGGCTAAAAATGCTATTAAGCATGAACAAGTTGACCTAGAGATCCCCTTAAGCAAACTGGAATTTAAACACTTGATCAAAATAAGCTAAAGAAGGAATGGCAAGTACTGTGGGCACATGAAACAAAGGGGGGGAAAACTTCATGTAGTATGCCCAATAGTTGAAATACTTGATATAATCCAAGACCCTGAGAGAAAAAGCAAACTGTCTCTATTTGGAATTTTAACAGATCATTGTAGATTAAATAGTAATCTATTTCTAATAAACAAACATAAGGATGGACTATGTGAAACATGAAAGGTCCAGGAAATGACAGATCATCTCTTATGGAATTGTAAAGGAGATACTTATATGGAAAACTCAGATGCCTTAGAGTAACAGAATTTTCTTTACAACACCTATCCAGAATATAAGAACAATGGAGCACAATTAAAAATGCAATTCTGCAATTCTTTAAGAATACTGCGAATGGTGACAGGTTATGACTTAATGTCTATTTACAAAGTCCAGTGAATGGCAGTCATAGACTCAGAAATTGAGTCTACTCTGCCACAAAACCCAGGAAAAAGAAGAAGCGGGATGCAGGGAGAAAGTCTGCAGTCACTTTTTGGGATGACAGTCAGACATCAAGAGGGACAAGGAGGAAGCCCAGGGGGGACACTAAACCCTGGGATCTTCTCCTGAGTACAGAAGCCTGGGAGGAGGCCAGAAGAGAGGTGAAACAGCCACTGGGTGAAAAGCAGGCTCCAGTGGTACACCCTGGAACAAAAGCATGGTCCAGGCTTCCAGGGAGAGAGCTCTGGGAAGTGTTCAGTGGAAGAACAGCAAGAGGAATTTAACAAGCATGAAAGGCCAATCCCAAGGAAAATAGCTTGAGTTTGTACATTTTGTTTTATTCAGGGATTCAAAGGGAGGGCCCTGAGAGTCCCAGCCCTGAGAGAAGGGTGAGCCTAGAGAGGTTGCGGGATAAAAAGTTCTGAGAAAGATTGAGTAGGAAGAATCCTAGGGAGGCAGCAGTGAGGGGTTGGATGGGGCAGTCCGTGGCTGCTAGTTATATGGTCTCTGGACTGTAACCCAGTGTAGTGGGAGGGCCCAGGTTCCCTTATCTGCTACTGGTATGGTGTGCAAGGCCAGAGAAGGGTATAAGGATGATAGAGAGCCCTGAGAAAAGGATGGGAGGGCCACAGTGCCCAGAGTTGGGACTGAAGACCTGATACAAGGTCTTGGGCTTTGGTTTGTGGGACTTTTCGTTATCCAAAAAGGGGTGGACTTAAATAATTTTCTGCCTGGAGAGCTGTGTAGTGGGAAAAGGCAGACCACTGGAGGACCAGAGTGACTATTGGCAGGGTGCACCAGATGGAGAGAGCACCACTGTGCCACTCCTCGCCATGAGGAGTCGCTCTAGTGGTGAGTCCTCTCCTCTTCACATATCCACATGGAGCTCCCTTCATAATGCTCAGCTGATATACTCCTCCCACCCCTTCTCCCATTTCACTTTAACAACTTGGCTACTTGAAGAGACACACTTCCAATGGCTGACTAACTCCTTCCATGGCTGCTACTCTAAATAGCATTAAATCCTATCTGATTATAGGGTATAACGCAACAGAGAGCAGCTGCCCTCTGCTCCTCTTCTCCTGCCCCTTGCCTAACCCCAAATTCCATGGAGTTCTGGCAGATGAGCTGTCCTGGGGTCATAGGAAAGATATGAATGATGCTGCAGAATCAGCACTCTCCCATAGACTATAACTTGGTCCCCTCTGCTGGTAGAAGAAGAAGGGACAATCTAGCTCTTAAACAGCAAAAGACAACTTAGTTTCCAATGCAGATACACATTTGGAATGCAAATCTGGGATTTTCAAAGAGTTTCATCCTGATTATCCTTGGGTTTTGAATTTTCAGTGAGAGTACTTAGCACTACCCAAATGGGAAACCCCCTGAATTCTTTGGCAGTATTACAGCCACTATGATAAACAGCTAAACATCTCAAGGAGTATAGGTTACAGCAAATTCTGCCTTTGTGAGTTCAGCCTTTTTTCCTTCTTAAAATGCATGAAGTACATCTCTAATGAAGTATATCAGGATCTTAAGGCACACCACTGCATACACAAAAGATGCTTCTGAGCATATGATTCATCCCAGTGATGAAATTCTTCATTGGCTCTTCTAAAGTTGTGTTGAAAGGATTTTCAGGGGTACACACTCACTTAATTTACAATAAGATTAACAATAACAAAATATCAGGTTTCAGAGTAGCAGCCGTGTTAGTCTGTATTCGCAAAAAGAAAAGGAGTACTTGTGGCACCTTAGAGACTAACAAATTTATTAGAGCATAAGCTTTCTCTTAGGTGCCACAAGTACTCCTTTTCTTTTTGCGAATAACAAAATATGACTATGCAAAATGTTAATATTCCTGAAGGGAGATGACATCTGATAATATCTGAAAATTTACATGAGTTGCAATACCTGCAGGAATATTACAGTGCAAAATTCTCTATTTGTTTTTCACCTTGATTTCTGGATCACAGAATAATCCAGTACTTGATTTCTGATCGCTGCTGCCATTTCCCAATATAGTTATATACATAGTCGCCTTCTCTGTCATAGTCGCCAGCCCCGGAGCACCCATGGGGAAAAATTAGTGGGTGCTTTGCACCCACTGGTAGCCAAACTCCCTGCTCCGCCCCCCCACCTCACCACCTCCTCCGCCTCCACCTCCTCTCAGCGCACCGCGTCTCCGCTCCTCCCCTGCTCCCAGCGCTTGCCGCCGCCAAACAGCTGTAGCAAACTTTGGGAGGGAGGGAGGAAGAGCGGGAATGTGGCATGCTCAGAGGAGGAGGCAGGGAAGAGGCATAGCTGGGGCGGGGATTTGGGGAAGGAGTCGAATAGGGGCGGGGGAGAGTTGGGGCAGGGATTTGGGGGAAGGGGTTGGAATGGGGCAGGAGGGGGCAGGGCAGGAGTGGAGTCGGGGCGGGGCTGGGGGCAAAGGTGGGTTGAGCACCCACCGGCACCAGAAGAAGTTGGCGCCTAAGATTATGTATATATCTGAATGGATAGTTTTACTTTCTGTGTGTTCTAATGTAACTCCTTTAATACAATCTATTAGAGTTACCTTCAAAGACCATCCAGAAGATTCAGCTAGTGCAACATGTGGTTACCTGCCTCATAAATTGTGCAGGTCAATATGAACATATAATGCTTGTGCTTTGTTTTTTGCACTGTCACATATCTGCTTCCAGGTACAATTCAAGGTACTAGTTAATATCTATAATATTCTGAATGTCTTAGGAACTGGATATTTCACAGGCCCTCCCTTTACAGGCCTCTAATGGAAATTTTATTCTTCTAGGATGTTCTACTCCTAGGGTCTAGTGTTGACCCTCAGGACAGCTGGCAGGGTATCCTTTATAAATATGCCACTAGTTCCCAGGATACATTTTCTCCAGTGCACAGTTATCCATGGCGCAACTCCTGAAAATTTTACAAAGCAATGCAAGTTGAATTTGTTTGCTCTGACTTCTTAGATTTGGGCCTACAGCCAGAGGCTACTAATCTCTGCAATGGTTAGTGTTGGTAGAGGTTGTAGTGGTTTTAATTTACACAAATTGTTGGCAGAAGTTTGTAGTGGTTTTAATGTATACAAATAATTGGCAGAAGTTGTTTCTGTATGCTTATATGCCCTGCACCCACCAATCACAATGATAGGTGTGATATTCATAAATGTTAATGAGTACTTGTGGCACCTTAGAGACTAATAAATTTATTAGAGCATAAGCTTTCGTGAGCTACAGCTCACTTCATCGGATGCATTTGGTGGAAAAAACAGAGGAGAGATTGATATACACACACAGAGAACATGAAACAATGGGTTTATCATACACACTGTAAGGAGAGTGATCATTTAAGATAAGCCATCACCAGCAGCAGGGGGGGGAAGGAGGAAAACCTTTCATGGTGACAAGCAAGGTAGGCTATTTCCAGCAGTTAACAAGAATATCTGAGGAACAGTGGGGGGTGGGGTGAGGTTGGGGGGAGAAATAACATGGGGAAATAGTTTTACTTTGTGTAATGACTCCTCCATTCCCAGTCTCTATTCAAGCCTAACTTAATTGTATCCAGTTTGCAAATTAATTCCAATTCAACAGTCTCTCGTTGGAGCCTGTTTTTGAAGCTTTTTTGTTGAAGGATAGCCACTCTTAGGTCTGTAATCGAGTGACCAGAGAGATTGAAGTGTTCTCCAACTGGTTTTTGAAAGTTATAATTCTTGACGTCTGATTTGTGTCCATTCATTCTTTTACATAGAGACTGTCCAGTTTTACCAATGTACATGGCAGAGGGGCATTGCTGGCACATGATGGCATATATCACATTGGTAGATGCGCAGGTGAACGAGCCTCTGATAGTGTGGCTGATGTGATTAGGCCCCATGATGGTGTCCCCTGAATAGATATGTGGACAGAGTTGGCAACGGGCTTTGTTGCAAGGATAGGTTCCTGGGTTAGTGGTTCTGTTGTGTGATGTATGGTTGCTGGTGAGTATTTGCTTCAGATTGGGGGGCTGTCTGTAAGCAAGGACTGGCCTGTCTCCCAAGATCTGTGAGAGTGATCGCTCGTCCTTCAGGATAGGTTGTAGATCCTTGATGATGCGTTGGAGAGGTTTTAGTTGGGGGCTGAAGGTGATGGCTAGTGGCGTTCTGTTATTTTCTTTGTTGGGCTTGTCCTGGAGTAGGTGACTTCTGGGTACTCTTCTGGCTCTGTTAATCTGTTTCTTCACTTCAGCAGGTGGGTATTGTAGTTGTAGGAATGCATGATAGAGATCTTGTAGGTGTTTGTCTCTGTCTGAGGGGTTGGAGCAAATGCGGTTATATCGTAGAGCTTGGCTGTAGACAATGGATTGAGTGGTATGATCTGGATGAAAGCTAGAGGCATGTAGGTAGGAATAGCGGTCAGTAGGTTTCCGATATAGGGTGGTGTTTATGTGACCATCGCTTATTAGCACCGTAGTGTCCAGGAAGTGGATCTCTTGTGTGGACTGGTCCAGGCTGAGCTTGATGGTGGGATGGAAATTGTTGAAATCATGGTGGAATTCCTCAAGCACTTCTTTTCCATGGGTCCAGATGATGAAGATGTCATCAATGTAGCGCAAGTAGAGTAGGGGCATTAGGAGACGAGAGCTGAGGAAGCGTTGTTCTAAGTCGGCCATAAAAATGTTGGCATACTGTGGGGCCATGCAGGTACCCATCGCAGTGCCGCTGACTTGAAGGTATACATTGTCCCCAAATGTGAAATAGTTATGGGTGAGGACAAAGTCACAAAGTTCAGCCACCAGGTTAGCCGTAACATTATCGGGGATACTGTTCCTGATGGCTTGTAGCCCATCTTTGTGTGGAATGTTGGTGTAGAGGGCTTCTACATCCATAGTGGCTAGGATGGTGTTTTTAGGAAGATCACCAATGGAGTGTAGTTTCCTCAGGAAGTCAGTGGTGTCTCGAAGATAGCTGGGAGTGCCGGTAACGTAGGGCCTGAGGAGGGAGGCTACATAGCCAGACAATCCTGCTGTCAGGGTGCCAATGCCTGAGATGATGGGGCATCCAGGATTTCCAGGTTTATGGATCTTGGGTAGCAGATAGAATACCCCAGTCGGGGTTCTAGGGGTGTGTCTGTGGCTTGAATAGAGACTGGGAATGGACGAGTCATTACACAAAGTAAAACTATTTCCCCATGTTATTTCTCCCCCACCCCCACCCCGCACTGTTCCTTAGATATTCTTGTTAACTGCTGGAAATAGCCTACCTTGCTTGTCACCATGAAAGGTTTTCCTCCTTTCCCCCCCCCCGCTTCTGGTGATGGCTTATCTTAAGTGATCACTCTCCTTACAGTGTGTATGATAAACCCATTGTTTCATGTTTTCTGTGTGTGTATATCAATCTCCCCTCTGTTTTTTCCACCAAATGCATCCGATGAAGTGAGCTGTAGCTCACGAAAGCTTATGCTCTAATAAATTTGTTAGTCTCTAAGGTGCCACAAGTACTCCTTTTCTTTTTGCGAATACAGACTAACACGGCTGCTACTCTGAAACCATTCATAAATGTTTTATCTTATACCTTTCTAAATTGTGATTTATTTTATGGAACTCGGGGCCAGGCTCCAGTCTGAGCCCAGATATCTACAATGCAATTCTATAGCCCTGCAGCCTGAGCGCCACAAGCCCAAGTCATTGGCTAGAGGCCAGCTGCAGGTTTTTATTGCAGTGTAGACATATGCTTTGACACAAGCATTAGGAGAGACCATTGAAAGACTCTATAGAGTAGCTATTAATTTGTTTTAGTAAAGGTTTAATATTCATAAAAAACCCCACCTCTAATTACTAGGTAAAGTAAAAGAAGTGAAGAAAATCTTTAGATTTGGCTTGTATACTACTTAAGGAAAAACCACAGTCTCAGATGATATGTATACTCCTGAACAAAAATGGGAACCAGGAAGGCAAGAAGTAAACCAGCATAGCTAAATGGCAAGAATCAAGAGGTTATTAGAGCCAAACACAAATCCTTCAAAATTTGGAAACCTAACCTCAGTGCAACCAGCAAAAGTGGCATAAATTACAGCAGGCAATATGTCAGAAGGAATTTGAGAGCAACAATGGAATCTGAAGCGCAAATAGCTAAAGGTAATAAAACAAACAAAAAATTACTTAAGTATGTCAGAAGCAGGAAGCCTGCAAAAGAAATGGTGGGTGTTCCAGGGGCTGGAAGTTAAGAACATTGCTGAGAAACTAAATGATCTCTTTGCATCAGTCTTTACCACAGAGAGCATTGGGGAGATACCTTACCCCAATTTGCTTATTTCATTAACTGTTAGGGCTAGGACAAGGATTTTCTGAGGGGCACATGTGCCTCCTGCAGGGTTTCTTGCACCTTCCTCTGAAGCTTCTGGTGCTGGCCACTGACAAAGACAGTATAATTACAAGACTCAGAACTGTCAATTTGCTGACAGTAATTAAGCATTAAATTAAAAGCAGATTTCACTGATGAATGGGGCACATTAATTTTTCCTTGTCTAATTTTCAAGCCCTATCCTCCAAGTGTCCCATTTAAGCAAACACCTATGCCTATATAGAACCCTGTTGAGTTCAGTGGGCTGCAACCAGGTCCAGGGATCTGTCCGTGCAGGATTGGGGCCTGCTGGTCTGCACTAAATGGTTGCAGTTTTTCTTTAATAAGGAATTGCTATGTTACCTGCTACTGTTAACTAATGCAATCTTAAACATCTGCACTGACCATAACATTCAGGAATAGAAATTTCAAACAGAAGTGTCTTTACTTTCACTAAGCACTTCACAGATGTGGGACTTTTTCCAGCTACCACTGAAGTTAATGAGAATCTTTCCATTAGATTCAGTGGGCTTGGAATAAGGCTTATAGTCTGCAACATACTTGCTCCTGGAGTGATAGCAGAGCAAAACATAAAATGCTAAAACAATAGGTTTGTGAGACTTAAATGTCACTCTTAGAGGTGGCTTAGCACATCCTCTCTCTCTCTCCAAATGTTTCTCCTAGCACTTCCTGTATCGATCATACCATTAGAATTAACTGAGAGGTATTAGCTGATGAAAGAAGCATCATGGTTAGAAGATGCCACTGAAACAAGATTAGAACAAATAAAAACTCTCCTAGACCTAGAAACCAAGATCTAGAGAGGCTGGAGAAAAGAGGGATCAAATCTCACTCACCCCCCAAAACAGGACGAGTCAGCCAGTTTCCCCACCCTGGAATTTCTCTCTCTCTATAAATTATACTTAAAATTGTAATTAATGTACTTGAAGCTGTAAATGGATATATATAATTAAGATCCTACTTAACTTGCGATATTGCGGATTCCGCAATATTATGCTTCCACTGTAATTTTGACATCGGGAGCCCTGCCATGCAAGGGCTGACAATAGGATCCCCATGCAGCCAACAGCATGAGCCCCTGCTGCCAGCCGCAGGACCCCACTCTCAGCCCCGGGCAACTGATAGTGGAAAATCATGGAAAAGTAATCATGGACTTTATTACCACAAATAATAAGGTCCATTATTACTTTTTCACAATTTTCCTTGGCTTCTCCGCAACTCAGCTACAATTTTTTGACAATCATCCCGCAATTCAAGTATGTCCTCATATATTATTACAATTGTATAGCATCCACTTTTCACTACAACTCTTATACGGTGCATCTTGTAGGGTGCATAGGGGGTGAACCAATGGCACTAATGCTTCAATAAAAATATAAAACATTAATTAATCCACCCCGCTGTTACAGTTTTCAAAATATTACATCATTCAACTCCCACATCAGTACCAACAAATAGGTTGTATTACAGGAATTCAAAAATCCACAAATAGGAAAAAAATTCCCATGAAAAAGTACAACAGTCATAGAAAGACACAAAGTATACATAAAATTCCAAAGAGAACCCCAGTATATATGAACATAAGTATGATCTCTCAGACCAAATGGTCAAATTCAGTTTTATCAACATTTCTTGAAACAGAAACAGTTTACTTGAAAAGCTCTGATTACTTTTTAAATTATTTTCATATTTTTACATTAGTATAATATTTCAGTAAACCTGGGCCTAACATAGTGAAAGGAACTAAGGAAAAAAACAGAAATATTAGGTAAAACTAATCTTAAAGCATGCAAGAAAGAAGAGGTCTAGGAGTAGAATTATATGAATGGCTATATACCAGGACCAGGGGTTTGATTCTAATCTCATTTACCTTGGTGTAAGACTACTGATTACACCTAATTTATACCAATGTAATTTTAATCGGATTCATGTGTCCTGTTTTCTTCCCTTTGTACAGCACCTAGCACAATGGGATCCCGACTGTAACTGGGGAATTTGGGTGACCTTGAAGAATACATATATATATATATATACTTTTATTCCCTACTGTAATGGGATTCCCCATATAGCAGATTATTTTTTGTTATTTGAAGCTGAGAATAACCCGGGCACAGGGAAGCCCTGTCCATGCCCCTTTAACCCCTCCTATACTGGTAGCCAGGGTGCATCATAGGAAACAGTTGCCACAGCTGTTCTGGAGCGTTTCCGACATGGTCAGCACAAGGTGACTGCCCCACCATGCAGCATTTGGCTCATTACGGAGATACTTTAAAAGAGGGATCCAGAACAGCTGTAAAGCAGCATAACCCCATTGTTCTACTGTAAGGGGATATCCCTATGGAGAAAGTTTGGCAGGGGAACTTTGCAGCCATCTGTGTGTCTTGTAGCTGAGCTCTGCAGCATTCTAGTCTTCAGGCTCATGGAGGGATAGGGGTGTGGCTAGTGGGCAAATGAACTTCATGGATCACAAACATGGAAATATGGAACAGTGCATTTGACCATTCCATGTGGTACTGGCAACACAGAAGAGGTATGGAGGCTACTGCAGGATGGGGTTGTAGAGCCTATTCCGAAGTTCTACACAGAAAATCCCCTTCCCCAGGCTATGTATTCTTTTCAAACATTGCACCCAATAAGGCAAAAGGTGGACATTCAGTATAAATGTAAATAGGAAAATCATTGTTATTGCAGGAATAAATGTATATTTCTGATTTGCTTATCTCTAAATTCTGCCAAAAATAAAACTGAACACAGCTTGTATGAACTGTATGCTCCCATTTGGAGCTGACATTAATGAATGCAAAGCCCTTTTCTCTCTGTTTGTAACATCAAATTAATTAGCTCCATTCTGACATTGGTATATTTTTCCCATGCAGTTCAGGGCTTTAGCATTTTTCTTCCTTTTTCCAAAGGGCATCTTTAGTGCTTTTTATCACCATAAGAAGCATGCATCACTTCTGTGTTTCAGGACTAAATACTATCTATTATAAAAACGGATTGTGATGTGATGACTTGAGCCTGTGCTGGCAAAATGCTTTTCAATTGTTATACTACATGGCAAATTGCCCAAACAATTGCTGTAAATGCATGAGCCATAAACTGTACTGCCAAGGACACTGGTAGGTTAGCTCCAACAAAAGAAACAATTAGAGTCTTGAGGTGAAAACAACAGAGATGAGGTAACAATTATCGAAAAGGCAGAATATCTAATTTAATTATGTAAATATAGGTTTGGTGGATAACACTGATACTTTTAATGTGTTCAGGATTTATTAAGTGGAATAGAATATTCTGTAGTTTCAAAATGGGACAATATTTTTTTGTTTTTTTAATGTGATGTCTGATTAGGGTGACCATATTTCCCTATGCTGAATATGGGACACCTGGTAAAATTACTCATATTCGAGCGAGTTCAATGGCAATCTATCAGAATTATCAGTACAAACATTCAAATTAACATCAAGTTGACTGAGCCCCTGTCAAAAAGAAATACTGCGTAATTGGATTTTTTAAATTTACCTTCTTATCTTTAAGGCTTTAGGATTCACACGGGGAGGGTGACACAAACACCACTACCCCTCACACACACACAGGGAGAGATGACACACACACACTCCTATACCCCTCTCTCACATGGGGTGGGGGTGACCAACCAACCCCACCCTCCCTGCCCGCTGCTCTCAGCCCTCCATGCTGGCTGGGCCCCTGGGCCACCTCTCCTGGTATCCAGTGCCATGTCTTCCCAAGGCAACAAGTGAGTGGCATGCATGGTCACATTTCCTGCTCCCCAGATTTCTGCCAGGGTTCAGACCAGAATGTGACCAGCAGCAGCCTTTTGGCACTATGCGGGAGGGAAGGGACAGGAGCTACTTCCAGCCACAGGGAAGGATGAAGGGCTGGGAGGGAGGGATGACCTGGCCTGTGTCTTTGCAGAGCTCATCTCTTCTCTCCCTCCCTCCCCACCTCCTAGCCCCCCACCATGTGGCTGGAAGCAGCTTGTCCCTTCCTGCCCACACAGTATCAAAAGGCAGCTAACACTTGCAGGCTGCTGCTGGCCACCGACATAACCCAGCCACCTCCGGCTACAGCGCGGGCAGGAAGGGATTAAACCCTAAGGATGCTTTGTGCACCAGGGCCCAGAGAACCTGACTTCAGGGGCTTCAGTGTACCCAGCCAGAGAGGTGGCTCAGCAAGGGAGAGTGGCCTAGGGGACAGAGCAGCCCCACGGTCCCTGGGGCAGAACCCAGGGCAGGGCGGGGGATGGGTGAAGAGGGTGCTAAGCCTCCCCGGGGCTACTGTGGAGCCTGCAGATTCGGGGCATTAACAGGCTGGAAATTGTCCCCACCCCTCATCCCCGCCACTCCAGAGCTTAACTGAGAGGCGGAGAGGCTTCCCGGGGCTTGGCTCCTCCTGGTCAGCATCCTGGGCCAGAGGGTCTTGGGATCCCCCGGGATGCCAGCCCAGCCAGAGGCAGTGTGGGAAGGAAGGAGCCTACCGGCCAGGCTGTTGGTGAGCTGGGTGCTCCAACCAGGGGCTGGTTCTCCACTCAGTGCTGGGAGTGGGACGCGCCCTGCTAGAATGGGGGGACAAAGCGGCATGGAGTAGCAGTGGGCATGGAGGGCCAAGGGGCAAAGCAGGGAGAGGACAGCAAGAGGGGGAGCACATAAAGGGCCAATAGGTGGGCAGCAGAGGTGACATGTTACCGGCCACTGCCTGGCACCCGCCTGCACTCACCAACCACTGCAGCGCACAGCCCGTGCCGTCTGGAAATGGGTTGGGGTCTGGGGCCCTGCTGGCTGAGAGTCAGCACACAGTAGGGGCTGCACTGATGGATCAGCAGGGGGAGCGGTCAGCCCTGCGTGCTGCGTGTTCACCCCGCCACCAGCCTTGCACATCCATCCCCATTGTTGGCAACTGGACCCTCCCACTCACCACTGCGGATGGCTGGCGAGCAGGTATCTGGCCAGCAGCAGGACTCACCAGGGGGGCGGGAGACAGAAAATACAGGACAATTTGCCTGCTTTTTAGAAAAAGTCAGGACACCTGCAGGAGGGCTTCAATACGGGACTGTCCCTTTAAAAACGGGACTCTGATTCACCCTATATCTGATGCATTTGTGAACAACTGTTGAAAACATGCTCCCATTATACTAACTCTGCCCCAATTATTAGCCTCCTATTCATTTTTTATCTTTTTTAGTGTTTTGTTGTTCTGGGTCTGATTTGACCAAAATAATTTCTTTTGAGAAGCTTGTAAATGCTTAGAGTATTACAGCAATCATTATTTCAGTTTCAGTCTACACACTTCGCTGCTTTATCATCATCATGAGAAAAGTTTCATCCTTCAGCAGCTCTTGCTGATACAGTCTTAAACTCAGAGAAGGTAGCAGAGAAGAGACATTTTTCTTTATAGCAGACTGTATGTAAGGGTATTGATGCAAATTTGCTAGAAATTAAGGGAGGACACCCTCCTTTTGAAATCACATCCAGACACAGAATGAGGCTTTATTCGATTGTCAGAAAGAATTCTGAGCCTTTAAAGCCAGCTTTGCTGTATACAGTCATCAGGATGCAGACAAAAAACAACAAAATAAAACAGGAAGTAGTTTTTGATGGTCTATACTGGATGTAAAGAATATAAGAAAAATTCACATTGCCATTTAAGAAAATTAGGAGAACAAAAATACCATTATCTCTTTAATTAATGACGGGGATAAAGTTCAGTGAAATCAAATTCAGCTACTAAATCCCCCTGGAGAGTGCAAAAGAACTGAATCAAGAATTGTGACTGGCTGAGAGGAAAAGTTGCTAGGCACATAAACAAGACTAGAAGGTGTGCAGGGGAAAGAGAGAAATGAAGTGTACAACAGGGAAAAGGTAGAGGCAAGAAGGCAGTTAGCACTACAGCATATATGAGTTCCAGAGCAACAACTCCGTTAGAAGGAACAAAATGTGAAAGTGACTCTTGGACACAGGCAGAAGGAATTTTTATGAACTTGTGCCCTTTTTCAGGGAAGTGTCCCAAGTCATGCTCAGATTGCTGCAACCTATTAAGAGAAACAGTTATTAGTCATGCATTTCAACCAGAAGAGCCACAAGAGAATCAGAGGCTGGTTGTGGAGAAATTGGGGAGTGTTGGGGAAGAAAGGGATCTCATTGTCTGGTGAGGGATGAAAAGTTCATCCAATAGAGTTGACACTGGGATTTCCTAATTCTGTTGAGTGGCCAGGGAGACTTATGTAACTATCAGCGGTAAGGCCAAAGCAGCAGCCTGGGGTCATGCAAATCTTTAACATGTAACTTGAAATTAAACCGTGGATTAGCCATCATTTGAGGTTTCATTGTCACTTCCCTTCTTTTCAGTCTTATGTAGGTTACAATTGAGATTAAAGAAGAATTCTAAGCAGACATGTATGGCTCCTGTGATAATATATATCTTTAAGTTCTCCTCTATGGTCCGAAAACAATTTTTTTATTACACTTTTTCTAGTGGAAATGGATACATTACCTTTCTTTCAGTATCGGTATAGACTTTTTCTTTCTACATAAGCACTGTTGCTAGGAAGCAAAGTTCATATTTTCTGTGTTTGTACCTTTTAAGATGCTATTAAATGTATTCCAGGTAAATATCTTTGGCTGGTGTTTATATACTTGTAATATTCTTTTTCATACGACTCTAAGAAAAATGGAGAATTGGGAAACACAATAGCAGATTAACTTCAGTATAGACAAGAACAAGGTAAGGCATATTTGTATATTGATTGGTTCTGCATTAGTTCTTACTTCTCAACAAAAGATCTAGAAATTACAGTAGAAATTTTCATGAACCCACCTGCTCAATGTACAGCATCAACAAAAATGGTTTTAGCTGCGTTAAAAGGTAAAAAATTTGTGCCGTGAGTGGAGATTCTATGACACTGAAGTCATATTTAAAATTTGATACCTTATTGCAAATCTATACAAGATTGCTTTTCCAGAGACTTACTGTAGTACTAGGATTTTATGTTTTATGTATTTTGTATAATTTAGAATGAAGGATAAAGAATAATAATGTAGCATGTATTAAATATATTGATGCATGATATGATTTGACCATATTCTGCCAGCCACCCTTTCTGAAAGTGTCCTAATGTCCCATTGGTAAAGATGCATTAGCCAGAATCTTGTATCTGAAGCTGATTTCAAGGCAACAGTAACAGGCCTTTAGTGTCATCACTTCGTTGTAAGTTTAGCATTTTGAAATAAGTAAAAGAATGCAATGATTGTTTTCTCCTGCATTGCAATTTGAAGTTCCTGTTCAAAGGCTTTGTGTAAATCAATCCTGTTTTGTGTGTGAATGAGGAATGTGTGTGTTAGAAGATAAGTGTGAAGGCCATCACCGGACCAGATGTTCTAGGGAGGAATCGAGGATGGACGTAAAGGCACCAGGAGATTGCAACTCACCCCTACTGAGATGTCAGAGGAGGGCAGATTGCCAACTCTAAAAGATGTGGCAGGCACCCATCAATAGGGACAAGACAGCTGTGACCAAAATCAGCATGGGATAACTCCCTGAGAGACTGATGAAAGAACAAGATAAAGGATGAGAAGAACAATTTAAGAAAACAAGCACTTGTCAAATGACAATTGATTACAGCATGACAGTGCAAAACTCATTGATCCCAATGAAGAAAAATCACTATATAAAAAGGATGCTTTACCATGGAACTTTGGGTTCATCCTGCTAAGACTTCCCCGGAGCTTCGTGTCGTGACTGACAGAGCCCGGCTCCTCTCTACCCGTGATCAACCTAGCTGGCCACTAGATTGATCCAGACTCTCGACTGGTAACTATAACATCGACTGGCAGGACGGGGGGTTAAGGGGGGGCCCGGCTGGACACCAGGAATATTCCTGGCCTGGGGCCTGGCTCCAACAATGTTTGGGGCCGAATCTCTCCCTTGGCCCTTCCTTCCACCCCTGGGCCCCACCCCCGCACGTCCCCCGGGCCATTTAAAACAGCCCGAGGCCCCCACTCACCATTGGCAGCACAGCGGAGCTGAGCGGCTTCCTCCCTGCTCACTCCACTTGGCTACTGGCCCCTCCCTGCAGCCCCTGTGCAGGGTGGGTCTGTGTCCCACTCCAAGTGCCCCTGCAGCCAATGAGGATGCAGTGCCTGGGGGTAGCAGCACATGGGGACTCCCAGCCTCCCCTGCCTAGGAGCCCCAGGTAAGCACTGCACGCCCCCCCACCCCCTCCCAGAGCCTGCACCCCCCCTTTGGCCCTCAAACTCCCTCCCAGAGCCTGCACTTCCTCCCTCCGCCCCCCTCTGGCCCCAAACTCCCTCCCAGAGCCTGCACCCCCACACACAGCCTGCATCCAAACTCAGTCCCAGTGCCTGCATCCCTCATCCCCTCTGCACTCCCAGCCCGGAGCCTGCACACAGCACCCAAACACTGTCCCAGAGCTTGCATCCCTACTCCTTCCCACATATCCCCTCCTGCCCCAAACTCCCTCCCAGAGCCTGCACCCCCACCCCCAGCCCAGAGCCAGCACCCAAATTCTTTCCCAGAACTGCACCCCTCATCCCCTCCTGCACCTCCTGAGCCTGCACCCAGCACCCAAACTCCATCCCAGAGCCTGCACCCCAGACTCCCTCCCCCACCCACCCAAACTCCCTCCCAGAGCCCAACCTCTCACCTGTCCTGCACCCCAATCCCCTGCCCCAGTCCAAGACCTGTACACCAGACCTCCTCCCCCCACCCAAACTCTCTCCCAGAGCCTTAGGCAGGTGCCGGGGTGGATTTGGGGGATGGGGGGCAGGTTCTGGGCACCACCAAAATTTCTACAAACCTGCTATCCCTGCGTGTGTGTGTGTGTGATTGACTGCATATGCTAATTGTTGTATTTCCAATAAATGCGGTGTATTACCTTTTCCCCTGAAAAATATACCGTGTGCTTCTTATAAGCATAACATTATTACATAACCTTAAACTACCAATAGTCTCAGACGGGCCTCAGTCTAATTCTAAGCGGGCAGATATCACCAAACAAACAACACAACTACCACTAATTAGCTTCTTTGTTGACAGTCATAGCATAGAGGACAAGGATTGAATGGGTATGAGACTGAATGACTCTCTCATTATCAAAGGACTAAGTCAGGGTGGAGATATACTAGTAAGGCAGTGAGAGGAAGCTTGGATTGTTTCCAGTTCTGTGAATAGAGGACTTGAGTACCCAGGACAGTCAATTTGGTTTTACATAAGAACATAAGAACATAAGAATGGCCATACTGGGTCAGACCAAAGGTCCATCCAGCCCAGTATCCTGTCTACTGACAGTGGCCAATGCCAGGTGCCCCAGAGAGAGTGAACCTAACAGGTAATGATCAAGTGATCTCTACCCTGCCATCCATCTCTACCCTCTGACAAACAGAGGCTAGGGACACCACAGGCATTAAATCTGCACAAAAATTAATCAATCAAACAAGATACACAGCCATAGGGAGTCTACATCTGACTGTTTCCACACATAGAGTGAGTAAATTATAAGATTATATAAACCACTTTGAATATGTTTCCCACATTTGGTTGCCTCATCTCAAACTAGGATGTGAAACCAGAAAAGGTCCATAAAAGGGCAACAAAATTATTCGTGGTTTCAAAGATGGAGAGATTAGAAAGAAAGTCTGGAAGCAAATGACTAGGTGGAGATACTGTATGTAAGAGGAATATACAATAATGATGAATAATATTATGAGGGCCAATTGATCCAGGGAGCAGCTGTGAGGGAATTGAATGTTTTTGCTGAATAGATAATACCCAGTAGGGTTCAGGCAATGTTTGTAATAAACCTATTTTTGATTAAGATTATTTGGGATAGTGCTTCCTGGGGGATTATTGCTTCCAGTTGCTAATATTTTCTTCTTTTCTTAAGTCTTAGTTTATGATTGAAATGGGAAGATAGATGGCACAGAACAAAGTGCTTGACCAGGTCTGGGGATACAAATAATTATAGCCCCAAAGCAAACATAAGCCCTAGAAATAAGGATTTATTTTCTAGTTCATTATAAAAGAGCTTGAATTTAAGTGGCAATCCTGTGCAATCTATAACGTATATCTATGAAGTCCAGCAGCTTTCTAAGTTGGAGACTTTGGTACCATCAAATCCAAACCTGAATCCTAGCTTGGAACTGGTCTCAGACCTAAATTTTTAACCTTAGAATGGTCCATCTCTATTTTTTATGGCTCATCTTAGAGTTATGACGCTTTTGAAAAGACGTAGGCAGTGTATTGCTCATATCTTGAATGAAGCTAGAGTAGCCATATATATGATTGCTGCGTATCTTACCAGATATCACTGTAGCACAGTCATAGAGCATTAAGATATGGAGCATTATGGAGATAGTTGCATAAGAATAATATAAAGAACCTAATCCTGAAGACATGTTACATTGCTCTTTGGTACACAGAACTCTCAGAAACCAACTTCAGTCACTCATAGCATGGGCTAACTTCTGCAGAGACAAGGTCTGCATGATGGGCATGAGGAATACTAAAAAAAGACAGGCATAGCAAAGCTGCTGGGGGTGGGGTCTGTTAAGGAACCGTTGTAAATTAGCAATACTACTTCTTGTTACCTGTGTGTCCAACCCCAGTCCATCCTGCTGAAGCTGTGTGCTCTTCCCTTGTATAGGTGCAAAGTGGGAGAAGGATGAGTCAGTGGTTTTAGTTTTTTAAGCTGGGTATGAGAGTGAAAGAGGTGTCTCTTTTCCAAATCACTGAACCTCTGATTCCCATTGGACAAGGAGGGAGTACGGCCCAACCTCAAATTGCTGTTGTGGCAAGGGGTTGGGGAGAGGTGTGAGGGTCCCATTCTTTTGTCCCTCCTGAATGCCACCGTGGGGTTTTCATCCTCTTATCCACATCAGACTCCTTCACCTCTATCATGTTAAATCTATTTTGGAGAAGTCAGACAGGGAGAAGGTTTCAGGCTACGTGACTTCCTTTAAAGCATTTCCTGCACTGTTAACTAGAAAAAAACCAACCCTCTGCTACCATATCAGGAGAGGTATTGAGAAAGTTTTTTTCTTTTTCCAGTCATTTCCAGAGCTCTGTGTGTGGCTCGAAAGCTTGTTTCTCTCTCACCAACAGAAGTTGGTCCAATAAAAGATATTACCTCACCCACCTTATCTCTGCAGTATACCAAGGCACTTCTGTAAGAAGGTGACAGGTGCCATAGAGAAACCATAGATAGATATATGGCAGTCAGGTGAGACAGAGAGACAGATAGTGTCCTTGTGAAGAGGTCAGAATGAGTGACCATATAAAGCCCAACTCTGCTGCTTGTGAGTGGGGACTCCCTGAGGACAGTTCCCTGACTTTGGCGCATGGGAAGCTTAGAAAGCTTGCATGCAGTAGAAACTTGAAAGCAGGCATGGGTTGAATAGAGCTCTGAATGTGCACAAAATACTAAGATATGATCAATACCAAGGAGTGATTTTTATCTCTTTCTTGCATCACTAGAATTAAAAAGAGAAGGCAAGTATGAGATATCTATTAAAAAAGTGAGGAGACCAAGGAGATTTGTATCCATTGTTCTCTTATGCTAACAGAAAATAAAAACAACAGAATTTAATACTCTCATTTTCAGGAACTCTGCCACAAGGACAACCACTGTAAACTTTGATACTTTAAGCCCAAATATCTGCCTATGCACCCAACAGCCTGCATAGCAAAGGGGAGCGGAGGTTATAACTCTTGTGTCTAATTCACAAGAAGTCCTAGTGTTGCAGGGCAGCATCGCATGCAGTAGTCTGGTACAGTACTTTTTGCTGCTGCTGTCAGCAGGCACCAGGGACAAATAATTGGTCATTAAAGTTGGAGTTTTTCAAGAAAAAGCTTTTCTTTTTTTCCCCATTGCAAAATGGTGATTTGTCAAAACTGAAACTCTTTGTGGGAAACTGCCAGTTTCAACAAACTTCTCATCTCAAAGAAATTTTGGAAAGAAAAGGTTCAGAATTGTCAAAACATCCCATTATGACATTTTCAAAATGGAAAAAAAAACAGTGTTGGGTTTTTTATTTTGTTTTGGTTCATGATGAGTATTCATTTTGCAATTTACCAAATACATTTTATATATATATATAAAATATCTCTCTCTCTCTCTCTCTCTCTCTCTCTCTCTATGATCAAAATCAAAACAAAATGTTGACTTGCCTCCAATTTTTTTATTGGGGGGGGAAGCTTGTTGGTTCACTAACATTTTTGAGATTTTGCTTTGTTATCCCAATTCAAAAGAGGAAAGAACCTTCCAGGACAGGAAAACTGTTTCTTGCCCTGCTCTAGTCACAAAGTCAGCTGGTTCTTGCAGCTGAGGCCATACACCAGGTATCTAGAGGTATCTAGAAAACCATGCCCCTATTGGGCATTGACATGTTAGCCAGCCATATCATCCAACATTTTCTTGTGTGCCAGTGAAGGATTATGGACTAGATAGCCACTTCTAGCACAGACATGGCTGCTTGTTTTCATTTTTGTAGCTGTCTTTCCCCTTCCCTCATCCCAGGACATGGGCCACATTTAGCTGTTAATGTGCCTTTTTACTTATTTTTCCCTTCTTCTACTTGGCAGTGGAATCCAAGTTTTATGTTTAAAAATTATATGTGGTTAGCCTTCAGTAATTATTTCAAAGCAATTGAAATCTATTGTCTTCAGCTTCAGAGCCAGAAGGTTGTGGCTGGCTCATGACTTAAAATTCTTCATCAGAATAAACAGCTAGAGTGACTCGAGTAACAAACCCACTAATTAAATCTGTCTCTCATGCTGCCAGGCTGTGTTTCATGTAAACAAATTTTAGACACTTCCAATGTTTACTCATAGATACAGAAAAATATTACTTGTGATGTGGACACTTCCCAGCTGACAACTGGACTGACACCATCAAACAGTTCACTGAACAGCCATCAGGTTACTAATAATTTTTGATCAATACTGAACTAGGCTGGATTTGAAATAATGAAACTTTCCAGTTTTTTGAGACTGTATTTAAAGAGCATTTATGAACTGCACAAGAATGGTGGATCGAAGACAATATTGAAATGTTCATTATCATGTTAGTTCAGTAGGCAAACGGACTTTGCCAGACAATAGAGGCGCTGAACAATGGAGTACAACTGTTCAGCAGTATATTTCCATTTGTCCTAAAATCCTTAAGCAATGGCATGAACGATTGCAGAAACAGGCCCTAGTTCTGCAAACACTTACACACATTAGAAGTCCCATGAAGTTCAAAGGGACTACCCAGATGCATAAAGTTACTCGTGCATGTTGCAGGATCAGGCCCATAGTTATTATAAATGTCAAAGTAGAGATATCACCTAAAGAAGCCAGTGAAACTATAGTGGCTGCAGAAGCGTCTCACACACTTAAACAGTTCAGCATGCCTAAATGTAAAATTAAAAATGAATAATGGACAAAGATCTAAGTTAGGTGATTTGGCCATTTAAGTAATATAATCAGTATGGTTGAGAAAAGATAGTCAAACTTTTAAAATCAAGTTTCATACAAGCCAGCTTCGCCATGACCAATATTTCTCATACTCTACAGTACCAATTACCCAAACGTAAAAAGAAAATCTACCCTGATGGAGATGGTGTTGTCATTACAGAAGGAGACCAAAAATAGGTTTTCAAATTCTATATGAAAATGAATAGCAGTCAGTACTGTAGCCGTTGGTTGTATGTTGTTTATTTTGTTGGTTCATTACATTTATTTGTCTGTCCCCTGAATTCAGTTTTGAATATGCTGCAAATTTTTGTAATGACAATGCCTAATTTCAAAAGAAAAATTGTTGGGATGGACATAAGCAGCAAGAGATATGGGTCCGTGGTGCCTGTGCTCCACCAATATTTAGGAATGTGGGCCCGGCTCTACCAATGTTTGGGCTTACCACGTTTTGTGGGGGCCAACACTTCAGGGGGATGCCTGGGGAGTTAGCGGGGGGTCTGGCGCCAGCAGCAGCAAGTGACCTGACTCCAGCCTGCCCCACTCTACTCCGCCCCGCCGGCTCCCAGCATTACTCAGGGGAGGGGGCGGAATCCGGAAAGAGGCAGGGCAGGGGTGGGGTCTTGGGAGAAGGGGTGGAATGGGGGCAGGGAGGGGACAGAGCAGGGGCAGGCTGGGAGTGGATCGCTTGCTGCTGCCAGTGCCACGCCCCCTGCTAATGCCCCCAGCCACCCTGGACCCCATGTCCTTGTGAAGCACGGGGCTCCCCAAAGCGTGGGGCCCGGGGCAGTTGCCCAGTCCATCCTATGGACAGGATGGCTCTGGGTCCAGGGCAGCCTACAGGGTTAGTGGGGGTCCTGGCACTGGCAGCAGCAAGTGACCCAGCCCCAGCCTGCCCCCGCTCCGCCCTCCCACCACCCCCATTCCAACCCTTCCCCCAAGACCTTGTCTCTGCCCTGCCTCTTTCTGGCTTCCACCCCCTCCCCTGAGCGATGCCAGGAGCCAGCAGGGCAGGGCAGAGTAGAGTAGGGAGGACTGGGGCCAGGTCACTCACTGCTGCCAGCACCAGGCCCCCCACTAACCACCCAGGCCATCCTGGACCCAGCATTCTCCTGAAGCACGGGGCCCCCCAAAACCTGGGGCCCGGGGCGTTTGCCCCGGTCCATCCTATGGACAGGACGGCTCTGCTTGGACCCGTTCTGGGCACCACCAAAAATTATACAAACCTGGCACCCATGGGGGTGGAAGCTGCAAGTTTTGGCAGGTAGGTTGCAGGACATGGGTCGTTTTGGTACTTGAGAAGGCTTAGGAACCTATTTGGGATGGTGGAGTAGGCATATTAGCTAAAATGAACAGCTCTCAGATATAGTGTTTCATGCTGCCTGCAGACTCAGGAAGGCAGCACTGCAGTTTTTGGCAGTATTTTGTTTCTTATTTTCAAGGTTTGCTTCAAAACCATGAGAGTTAGAAACAGCATTTTGTAAAAAATGAAACCTTGGATTCATGAGCACAAATGTGTGTCCAGGAGTGAATTCCACAGCCAGGGAATGATGGAACCACAGGTTTTGACTATCATTGACTTTAATGGGGGCAAGACTGGGCTCCGTAAGCATGTTATCATCACTCTCACTGGAGGCATGACCACTCTAGCTGTGAGAACTGCCCTCCACAGATTTTGACCTGGAGTGATAGGAAGAATATAGAGGGCAAGCTGGGAATATCAGGGCTGGCTTGACAACAGCAGTAATGATGCTTTTTCAGTTGGCTCCTTGCAGAGGTGAAACTAAGCTGATTTGCCCCAGTGCGGCATACTAGCAAAAGCCGATGCACCATACCGGGGTGGATCGGCTTTCCCAGCGCAATTTAAAGGGCCTGCAGCTCCCAGCAGAGGCTGGAGCCCCCATCCCTTTAAATTGCTGCCAGAGCCCCGCTGCAGGAGCCTTGGGGTAGCAGCGGCAGGGCTGGAGCAGCGATTTAAAGGGCCCAGGGCAGTAGCGACGGCCGAGCCCTGGGCCCTTTAAATCATCCCTGTAGCCCTGCCTCCGCTTCCCAAGGGCTCCGGCAGGCTCCGGAGATGATTTAAAGGGCCTGGCACGGTAGTGGCGGCCGGAGCCCCGTCCCCGGAGCCCTGCTGCCAGAGCCCTGGGGAAGCGGCGGCAGGGATCCGGGGACCATTTAAAGGGCCCATGGCTCTGGCCGCCGCTACCACCCCTGGCCCTTTTAAATCGCTGCCAGAGCCCCCGGCTGCCACTGTTGTCCCGGGAAGGGGGAAGGAGGCACTTGCCGGTACAGAGTGGGCCGGGGCTGGTTCTGTCCTCCCCCAGCCCCAGCCCTTCCACCCGAGGCCCCACCCTTTCCGGGGGCCGGAACCGGCCCCAGCCCAGCCCTGTACCGGTAAGTCCCTAGACTTACTTTCACCCCTGGCTCCTTGTGAATGGACAGCCTCTCTAACAGCAGTAGGGAACAGCTGCTCTCATGATAAGAAATGTGAATATAGTCATTTCCTAATAACAGTAATAAGCTTTAGTCAAATCCCCATGTCTATATGTTGATCAAGGTGAACACTTACGATTTAAGATTCTCCATAACAACCTTGAGATTAAACAGCTGTACACAAAGCAGGAAGCTTATGTTTTAATAACTTTTTCACTTACTTTTTCCCTCTTTCTGAATCTGATGTACAATAAACAAAAGCAAAGATTAAAAAGAAAACATAATTTAAACCCCTTATTTTATATATGCCATTTTGTCATTGTACAGACAGGTAGAGAATCTGGTATGCTGTTTGCAAACATGCTCTAGAGTAGTTCTTCCAGGTTCTTCCAGCCTTGATTCTCCACTCCATCCCAGCCACACTCAGATGGGCAGGCAAAGACACAAGGAATTGGTTGCAGCTCATTGATTCAGGACTGTCTGACCCTGGCACAGGCTAGAGCTGCAAAGAAACAGCATTGGTCCTCAGGGACCTTATTCCAGCAGATGATTGGGCACCAGGGAGCTCTACCATGCTATGTCCCCAATATGCCTTCTTCTTTCACTTCTGCCAGTAGTGGGGAGCAGCTAGAGCAGAAGCCAGCAGAGTAGCTTATGCTAGCTGCCCACAAGCAGGCAGTTGTGCAGGAAGAATCTCCACCAGCTATCTCCAGCAGCTTTAAGGCCACTCTGTACTTATGCAACTCAAAATGGATCAGCAAATCTGACCCTTTCAGCTTTCACCTATTCACTACATATAACATAGCCTTCACCCTAGACTTTGTCCTTATTTTTGTTTCTGTTTAAAACTAGCATCACTTCAGACAGTCCACAGAGAAAAGTCAATTGATGTATTCACCCTTGAAGAATGCTACAGTAAAACAATTAAGAATCTACTTTTAGGAAAGAAAGCACGAGACCAAGCAATCAGCTTATTGAACTGCACCATCAATTTAGGAAGTACCATTTTGGGGAAAGAAAGAGAGAGAGAGAGAGAGAGAGAGAGAAGCAAGTGGATCATATCTCTAGCAGTTATGAAAAAAATGACAGTATCCACTATCCATTTCAAAGAGGGTAGGGAGCCAAATGTGTACACATCGCCATCATGAATTATACTGCTCTCATGCTTCAATGTACTCCAACTTTTCCATATCTGTTTCTTGGAATAATATTGATGCCAAATCAGCCACATCTCTCATATGCTTGCTACCATTGTTCCAATGACTTCAGGCAAATAAGAACCAAAGACAGTACTGGCATTAATCCACGACACAATCATGTACGAAACTCTAGGACCAAGGGCCATAGTTCAGATTCATTGTCTGTGCCTTGTTGAAATATAATACAAATTGTGCGTTACTGAAAGTGTTTCCACAGCTCATCAAATACTTGCTACTACTATGTATTACAGACATTTTTCTTAGTACAGGCTAATGGAACTAGTAGGAAATCAACTTCTATTTAAGAAAAATGGAGTTAAGATACTTCAACTATTGCTTATACAATGCTATATTTGTTAAACTGTCAGGATTCATGTGATTCAAATCATATGCATTTTCCAACTATTCTCTTTTCTAAATGCTGACCTTCAAATTATTAAATGCTAGAATGTAATTAGTTTGAGTCTAATATTCTTTTCCCCCCTCCATGACTTTGTATACTTATGGGACTTTGTAAGGCAAATGCACACTCTCAAACAGGCCAACAAATAAAAAGCAAATAGTGTGCATTATAAAAATTCCTTTGAATGAGTTTTTGAACTATTCAAAATTCCATTGAATATAAATGATTTTTGAGGCTTGCAAAAGCATCCTATTATATCAAGACATTTTTCTACATATTATACTGTCAATTCTGATACAGTTTTTGAAAGGTGTTATAAATCAGATATTAAAATTCATGTTGGATTGAATCTCAGCATGGAAGGACACAGAGGAAAGCAAAAAGTTTAGAATAGATCTGTTTAGCCATGTTTAAGTACAGAAGTTGGCGAGGGATGGGGGGGGGAATAGTATTGTGCCAGGATTTTCAAAAGCACTTGTGTGTTTCTGATAATCACACTTAGGTGCTTTTCAATTTTTATAAGTCAAGAAGTGCACTTTTCATTATGAAATTTGGTATGTGAGCCCATGTTGAGGGGTCCAGTTTCTTAAAAATAATGATGTTGTAGGGCCCATACCTGCCCTGACTCAGACAAATAGTCTGACTCGTGACAAGATGGGCCATAAAGTGTATCCTCATTTGACAAGATGGGCCACTGTTGTGTATCCTCAGTAACTTATTTCTGATAGTGCATGTTATCCTTTTCTTCTTATTCTCATAAGTAGTCCACACTGAAGTCACTACATTAGGCAAGCAGGGTTTGGCCCACAGCTGATAAACCTATCTGGTTAAAAATCCCTTTTTTAAAAAGTTCTTAAATTCTTATGTATCTGAAAGATGTATGATCAATCATGCATGTTTTAAGAAGAGATTTAAAGACTTTTAAAATTTGTCCCTAACATTAGGTGTCTAAGTCCATATGTAGGTACATAAGTAAGCGCCCTGATTTTTAAATATGTTGACCAGATGTTCTTATTGATTTGGCCTAAGTGTCTGTCTGATAGAAAAAACTCTAATCACATTAGATGAGATTCAACATTTAAAACTACCAGTTTGGATGACTGGGTAGCAATAACCCTTAGCTATGGATGTACTGCATGTACTGCAAGTAATAGTCCTTTTGGAGCCAGAGAGCCTGAATCTGATCTTTCACCAGTGAAAATTGTAATTCTCCTAAAGTCCATGAATTCACACTTATGTGACATTAGATTCAGGCCCACATAGTGTCTCAGGGACTATAGAGAATTTTTAAGATAGATTCTATAGATACTTTAAGAGTGCTTTTATTTACACTAAGGCCCCTTTACGCTGCTCTGGCAGTGTAAAGGGTATTTAAAGTGGGTGTCAGTGAAATTTGCTGATGGCATGTAAAGGGACCTTCATGTCACTGAGGCACCAGGACTTTTATTTATACTACTACAAAAACATACATCCCCTGTGGTTTCCTGTTGCATGGTATGGGAGTGAACAAATCCACGATGAAAGTCACATGGGGCATTTTGGAGGGGAAGGTGGCTAAATGGGATGCTACCCCTTTTCTTATTTTTCATTCTTCAGTCTGACGCCATGTCAGAAGTGTAAAGGAAAAGTTAGTATATGTGACTCCATTTTGGTTTGGGGCCCACCATTGTCTAAAAGCAAGCACATCATGCACCAGAAGGAGTGTTCCTTAGATACAGCATTCCTGTGAAAACCCTCCCCCTTGTTTCCAGCCTGTCTCAACTCCTGGTTTCTGTTCTTTGTCTGTTCCTAACTCCCTGCCTCCTGGCCTTGTGATGTGGGCCTCCCATCCTGATAAGAAAGGTTACTGATGCATTGCTTTAGGACCATGTTGTGTAGTTGAAGTACTAGTTTAGCACGGGGAATGTACCTAGCAGGGATAGGTGGTAGATAAGGAAAGGGTTTGTCTATTGGCTAAGGTTTCCAATGCACGAGGGCAACATGCTTTGCTAAATGGTATATAATCTTTGTATAACTTGCTTTTGAGATCCCCTTCTGACTAGCAGGGGGACACCACGTTCGAGCGTAATAAACTTAATATCTTTGGGAACTCTGTAGTTGTGGACTTTGTTTGTGTGCCTCAGCCTAGACTCCAACTGCGCATGACCTATCAGATATAATTTGCAACAGTTTTTGGCGATCCAGATGGGACTCTAGGCTCACCCTGACGAGTGAGACCACATTCCTCCTCTCGGACAGCTCCAGCCGGCACAGGGTGAGTTCACCTTTGAGAACTCCAAGGAGCAGGAGTGTGAGCCGTCACTTAGGCAATAAGGTGGCACATTTGGTGTCCTTTTTGGTAGCCCATTATGGGTTCTGGGCAGAGTGTAAGTAAGGGGACCCCTTTGGCTGAAATTCTCAAGTTTTGGAGGAATATTTCTGGTACCCATGGGTTAGGTAAAAAGAAAGTTGTAATCTTGTGCAAGGTTGAGTGGCCAGCAACAACTCAAACACCTCTCGAATGGCCACCAGATGGGTCCTTTGCTGGGGAAAAATTAACAGCACTTAGGAAAAGGCTTGAGGACAAAGCTCCAGCCCAGATGGATTATTGGTATATATGGGACAACTGAGCTTATGCACATGCAAAAGGACGTCCTCTTTTCTCCTCCTTTTCTTATTTATTTCAGTCTGTATTTACTGCATTCAGTCCTACATGGGGAAATGTTCAGGTAATCCTGGACACGCTTTTCACCCCTGACAAGAAATATTCCATTCTGGATGCCAATCGGCGCTGGGCAGGGGAGGATAATACCCGGACTCCTTGGCCCCTGACTGATCCCGATTGGAATCCCAATATGACCGACCAAATGGGCCTTTTAAAGGCTGGTAAAAATGGCCTTTTGGAGGCTATATATAACCCTGAGGCGGAGGAAAACCGTCCTATGATGGTTTCCTTTTATGTCGATCAAGCAACATCAGATATAAAAAAGTATTTCTCTAAACATGTTCCCGATTGGTTGGGAAAGCCCTTACATGAAGTAGTGCGCCTGGCCACTTTTGTGTTCAATAGTAGAGATGAGGAAAAGGCAAAAGAAAAACGTAAACAGAAGAAGGAAGAGGTTAGTATGCTGGTGGCAGCATTGCAGGTACCCTTTGGCAACCAGCCCTGGCAGGGTCGGGACGGTTCAGGAGGGAGGGGTCATGGGCGAGGAACGGGTCGGGGAGGAGCATGGAACGGGGGAAGGAACAGGAACTGCAACTACTGCAAACAACCGGGACATTGGAAAAGAGAGTGCCCCCTGCTTCCCCGAGGGGCTCCTTGGAAAAGTCAGGTAGAGACTAATTCTTCCTTTCCCCCTAACACTCCCCAGGACCTTGTTGACCCCCAGTGACTAGAGGTGGAGATTTTGGGAACCTTGGGAGAGTTGGAATGGGATTTGGGGTTACAGTCGCAAATTTATCTAAAAATTGGGCAACAGCTTGTGCCTTTTTTAGTAGATACCGGTGCCACCCTCTCCACTTTAACTTTTGTTCCAGGCTTTCTTTCCAATACCAAAGTTTGGGTGCAGGGTATAGAGTGCAATCTGTGCCCGGCTCCCCTATCCTACCCTGTCCCTGTTGAGCTTGGTTCTTTAAAGTTGTCACATAGATTTGTTGTAATGCCAGAGGGCCCCGTGAACCTTCTCGGGCGGGATGTGCTGAACAAACTGGGAGCACACATATATTGTGCCCTCGAGGGGCTCCACATGTCCATCCAGACTCGGCTGTTGCTTCTCTTATGGCATCGGTTACCCCTGTTCCTGATGTTCCCTCTGAATTGTCCAGTGTTCCACACAATTTGTGGAGCACGACTTCTACTGATGTAGGCCTTCTTAAATCAGCCATTCCAGTTAGTCTGGAAACAAGGGACGGACCACCTCCCTCCGTAAAATAATACCGCTTGCCGAGGGAGGCGGAAGAGGGCATTTCACTACTTATTGACAGCTATTTGACTCAGGGGGTTCTAGTCCCCTGCAGTTCACCCTGTAATACTCCCATTCTTCCTGTAAGGAAGTCTAAACCGGGACCAGACAGGCGTCCAGTCTATCGGTTTGTTCAGGATTTATGGGCTATAAATAGTTATGTTATAGCCCCCCATCCAGTTGTCCCTGATCTGAACACCATTCTAACACTGATTCCTCAGTCGGCCATTTGTTTTACTGTTGTAGATTTGTGTGCAGCATTTTTCAGTATCCCTTTGCACCCCAATTCTCAATATTTGCTTGTGTTCACCTGGAAGGGCCAGCAGCTAACGTGGACGCATCTTCCCCAAGGATTTTCAGGATCCCCCACTATTTTTTCCCGAATTCTCACCAAGGATTTAAAAGATATTATCTTGCCTAGTTCATCTGTCCTAGTTCAATATGTGGATGATTTGTTAATTGCTGCCCCTGATTATAATGCATGTTTAATTGACTCCGTTGTTTTGCTTACTGCCCTAGCCAATAAGGGTCATCCTGCATCTCCATCCAAATTGCAGCTGTGCAAAGATCAGGTAATTTATTTAGGCTTTGTGATTCGGCCTGGAGAGCGTTTGCTCTCTCCTGACAGGGTGCAGGCAATTTGGGATTGCCCGCGCCTGGTTACAAAAAAGCAGTTACGGGCTTTCCTGGGGGCTGCGGGGTTCTGTCGACCCTGGAGAGTGGCCTTTGGGGAACTGGTCAAATCCCTAGTCCAGGCCACCACAACATTGACCCCCAATCCTGTCTCCTGGACCCCGGAAATGGAAGCCGCTGTTGTGTCCACCAAGAAGTCTCTGATCTCTGTGCCCACCTTGGGATTCCCGGATTACGGTAAACTATTTTCTCTTTTCACTCACAAACACCAGGGGGTGGCCAGCGGTGTCCTTTTGCAATACCTGGGGGATCGCCCATGCCCCATAGCCTATTACTCAGTGCAGCTGGACCCTGTCATTTGGGGCTCTGTCTCCTGTGTACGATCCATTGCCACTGCCGCTGTCATGGTTGAACGGTCACGACCTACTGTTTTGGGGCACCCTCTAACTCTCTGGATCCCTCACGAGGTTGAGGTTCTCTTAAAACAACATTCTACACAGGCATTGTCTCCACAGCGGGCTCAAAAATATGAACTAATCCTGTTGGCTGCTGACAACGTTACTTTATGCCACTGCAACGTCCTCAATCCAGCCACGATGCTACCCCTCCCGGAGTAGGGTACCCCTCACCATGTATGTATGGATGTCGTCGCACAGGATGGTAAGCCTCGTCCGGATTTAGCTGACTCCCCTTTAACCAAGCCCGATTTATTCCTTTTCACCGATGGGTCGTCGTACTATTTAGATGGCCACCGGATCTCGGGCTATTCAGTTACCTCTCTGGCAGACGTTATTGAGGCTGCCCACCTACCACCTTCCTTCAGCACCTAGGGTGCAGAGTTATACACGCTTACCAGGGCTTGTTTGTTGTCTTCAGGAAGGACTATTACTATTTACACAGACTCTAAGTACACTTTTGGTGTTTGTCATGCTACGGGCCAGCTCTGGAAACATGAGGATTTTTAACCTCTTCAGGCATAAAAATCGCTAATGGCCCTCTAATTTCTGCCCTTTTGGATGCCATTCAGGCCCCTCACCAGGTGGCGGTGGTTAACTGTTATGCACATAGGCAGCCTAACACTTTTGTATCCCAGCGCAATGCATTAGCTGACTCAGCAGCGAAGGCTGCAGCTCTACAGCCCCTCCTGGTTTCGGCCTCACTCCCCTTGGATACGCACTTCCCGCCTGCTGATTGGACACTGTTGTATGCTGATGTATTCTTGCAGGAGCTTTGAGACTGGAAACGCTGGGAGGGATCTGAGGGCCCCGATAAGGTTTGGCGAATCGGGGTCAAACCTATTCTCCCCCGCCGTTATCTACTCCCAGCTTATTATTTTCATTCTTTGGATCACGCTGGTATCCAGGGCACGGTGGCTGCTATACTAAAATCTTGGGCGGCACCCTATGTTTATCCAGCGGTGAAATGGGCTCTTGGCTCCTATCCGACTTGCCTGGCCTTCTCTGCTAAGACTTGGCTCGATGCCAACTCGAAGGGGGGGAGACCCTGGGCAAACTTCCCGTTTCAGCGCTTGCAGATGGACTATGCAGAAATGCCTAAAAGCTCAGAGTTTCACCACCTCCTTGTATAGTGGATCAACTTTCCGGATGGCCTGAAGCAATACCAACCCGAAAGGCAGACGCAAGATCTGTGGTAAAGTTTTTAATGAAAAACATTGTACCCAGGTTTGGTGTCCCTGAAGTCATCGATTCAGATCGAGGCTCACACTTTATTGCAAAGATTTTGGAGGAATTGTACCGGTGCTTGGGGATTATCTGACAATTACATACTCTGTACCACCCCCAGTCTTCAAGTGGAACGCAGGAACCGAACAATAAAGACAATGGTAGTGAAGTCCTGTAAGGAAACCAGACTTAAGTGGCGAGATGCCTTGCCTATAGTCTTATGGCACATAAGACGAACCCCACGCATGCCCCTAGGCCTGTCCCCGTTTGAGGTGTTGTTTGGGAGACCAGCTTTAGTCCCGGGAATTTATGTTCCTGCACATGCTAGCCTCTTGGATGGAGATGAAACTTTGGCCAGATATGTTGCCAGATTGCAAAAGGAGCTGACTGACAACAAGTCTGAAGCTCAGTTGTTTCAAACCGCACCCTTAGGGTTACAGGTTCATTCTTTTAACCCAGGGGACTGGATAATGGTAAAAAAGATCCCCCGCACCGGCCCCCTGGAATCCCGGTGGGAAGGGCCATACCAGGTTCTGTATGTACTTATTCTGCTTTAAAAGTTGCAGGTAAAGGTTCCTGGATCCATCATAGCTATGTTAAGTTGGCGCTGGGACCCCCACCTGACCCTGAGAAACCATCGGACGAGCCACTTCACGAATGAACGCCACTTCCAACCCATGGACTGAGCTTTCCAGCTATTGGGACCTTTACAGCCCACCAGGACATCTTGTGTTCCTGTTTATTGGACTTACATTGGTGTTGTTGTTTTTTATATGGTACAGAGGAGGATGCCGACATTGGTATGGTTTGCCTGGGGGGTCCTCTCCCTATTCCAAAGTCCAGTACAAGGATGGGAGGGCAATAGCTTCTTGAATTTAACCCGTGCTATAAAACAGGGTGTGAATCGAATGCAGTGTTGGATTTATATTCATACCCCCACATATTTGGGTCCAGGGGGTCCCATTGGTAGGGGTACCTATCCCTCTTAATCGAACACTCCAAGCTAAGCTATGGGCAAACACTACATTTAACTGGAATGTTACAATCCAAAGATGGTCTATTGATATGGTGGCCCAGGGTAATTATTTTTTATGTGTGTCATGACGTAAGGGCATGGAAAATACAGTTTTTGTGGGGAATTTTGTGGGGTGCAAGGACACCACCCAGATCAGCTGTGGTGCGGCAGGCCCCTCCACCTACTCCGGGGCCCCATGGCCAGTCCCTGAGAGGTCTGGCTGGTATTGGTTATGCAATCACACAGCCTATAAGGTTCTCCCAGCAGGATGGTGTGGTATATGTACCTTAGGGGCTATAGTACCCGCCGTGACAGTACACCAGACCATGACCCAGGGAGAGATCTGCAATCTAGTATGGAGAAACCGACAAAGTATTCTTTTAAACCCTCTTTCACAACGGCCCACAGGCTTTCACTCCTTTGTGCATTGGTTTCTGCCATGGTTAGGAGTAAGTGAGCTAGAAAAAGCTATAGTTAACATTTCAGCTGCTTTGGAATTAATGGCAAATGCTACTGCAGACGTCTTATCTGCCCTTCAAATTGAAATAACTCAGTTATTCCAAACTACATTGCAAATCCGCCTAGCAGTGGACTATCTCCTTGCAAACCAGGGTGGGATTTGTGCTCTGGTTAACTCAAGCTGTTGTGTATTTGTAAATCAGCACTACAGGGTGGAAACTGACATCCACCTCCTAGCTAATCCTGCCTAGGAATAGGCAGCCCTATTCCACCATGTCAGCCTCGACAATGCAGTGCTGGATTCCAGGAGGTCTGGAACTGGCTCATCTCATGGCTACCGGATGTGGGTGCTTGGGGACGGCATATTTTTATTTAATTCTTTTGGCTGTTATTGCTTTTGTGTTATTTTTTGTACCCCTACAATATTGTAGTATATGCTGTCAGCAACTGCTAACCCTGCATAACAGTTACTCAGCCCCGATATAGCTTACTAACGTACAAAAGAAAAGGGGGGACTGTTAAGGAAAAGTTAGTATATGTGACTCCATTTTGGTTTGGGACCCACCATTGTCTAAAAGCAAGCACATCATGCACCAGGAGGAGTGTTCCTTAGATACTGCATTCCTATGAAAACCCTCCCCCTTGTTTCCAGCCTGTCTCGACTCCCGGTTTCTGTTCTTTGTCTGTTCCTAACTCCCTGCCTCCTGGCCTTATGATGTGGGCCTCCCATCTTGATAAGAGAGGTTACCGATGCATTGCTTTAGGACCATGTTGTGTAGTTGAAGTACTAGTTTAGCATGGGGAATGTACCTAGCAGGGATAGGTGGTAGATAAGGAAAGGGTTTGCCTATTGGCTAAGGTTTCCAATGCACAAGGGCAACATGCTTTGCTAAAAGGTATATAATCTTTGTATAACTTGCATTTGAGGTCCCCTTCTGACTAGCAGGGGGACACCACGTTCGAGCGTAATAAACTTAATATCTTTGGGAACTCTGTAGTTGTGGACTTTGTTTGTGTGCCTCAGCCTAGACTCCAACTGCACGTGACCTATCAGGTATAATTCACAACAGAAGTTAGCATATACAGGGATGGCAGGGAAATCCATAGAGTGGCATGCTTCTTTCCCACATCCTGATTCTAGACAAGCCATAGGAGAACTCAGAGAATTAATGCCTGCAGCACTATTAAGTCCCATTGCATAGTCTTCCATTCAGTTATTGAGAACTGGAAATGGTAGATGCTGATCACAACAGTTGGGTAAAAGAGATAGAAGAGGTATTGCTCTTCATGTCTTGCAGCAATCTGCAGGGTTAGGGCCCTCATCTGACTTCTTTCTCCCTGCACCTCCAGCCTCTGTTGCAGTTGGAGTACGGGTATCCTGCCCTTCACTTTTGCTCAGACGGGGAAGTATAGGCCAAATGCATTTAAAACCACAAATGTAAAATAGCATTGTCCGACTGAGAAGTTACATAGAAAATTAAGGGTGAAAATTCATCATGAATTCACCTGTTGTGCCTTGATATTGCAGAGAGAGCTGTAGACAAAACATGGTCCTGATCCTGCTGTCCTCGGTCAGGTAGCATTCACATGGATTTCCACTGGGATGATACCTGAGCAAAACTGCAGGATTGGGCTCCATGAGTGTGATCATGAAATGGGAGTTTTGCCATTTTGCAGGGCCCATATATGTGCTGCTTTATTTATAACAGGTTGAGTTAAATAGAAAATAGGAATCCAGAAGTTCAGATTATTCCTGAATTTACTTGAGTTTGTGGGTTTAAGTCATAATTTAACCATTAACTGTTTGCTTTCTAGTTACTATAGTACATATCTGCATGTAATTACTGCAGACATTGTTCTAAAATAAACCTACAGATTTGCATGATAAGCCTTATTTTAATGTGCCTGTGTTTGTCTGTTTTTTTGTATGTCACTGTTAATCTCCTTTGTATTCTCGCCTGTTTAGGATTTTTTTCAGTGCCCACAGAAACATCCATCACTGCTGGGAAGCAGATCTCACTACAGGCCATCTGTGGCATAGCCAAGCCAATGACAGAGACGATTGTTCCAGCGGTTCTGAGTGAAACAAGTCCCGTCCCTGAGTTATTTGCTTCCTGACCCACCATTACTGGTTTTTGTTTTTAGTAATGACATTTAGAAAACTCCCATATGAATTCACAGTACACACCTATTGTAACATATATCATTAAAAATCTGGGGGTATTTTTTGCTTTAAAAAGTTTTGATATGTCAAAGAACTGAATTTAAAACTTTTGGTACTATAAGCACACCTCAGTGTGCAGCCAAATTCCCACAGATGTTAATTGGAGTTATGTGCTGTAGAGATTAAAATCAGTATTTACCCCTTAATTTTTATTACTTGATATAGCTGCGAACCCACATTGACCTCACCAACCAACAGGAAACATGGCATATTTAGTAATAATAACATTTGACCTCACAGCTTAACACAATTGTATTAAATAAGTATGTGCTTTACTGAAAACAGTTCTTGAGCAGAATGGTTTTACTAATCCTGGACAACAAGTGGAAGCAAAGCTTAATTACAATGATTGTAGTTAAAAAGTCAGCATTAACCAGCAGATACCACAAAGTTACCAATTATTTTCTTTTCTCAAATATGGAAAAACTGGTGTCAGATACAACTGTGTGATTATTGTTGACAAAATGCTGACTTTTAAATAGTGACTGTTGTATTTGAGGACTTTGAAAACTAGTGAACAGTAAGAAGTCACCTCACCTGCTTGGCGTTGTCTTTAAGCAACCTTTGATGTATTTGTCAGTAGCCTCTTCATGAGATACATCATCCACCTCCTGCACAGTTTCTTTCTTATGACAGAGTAGTATGTAATTTTTGTCATCGTTGTTTGCCCAGAATGTACCAACAGATGTCTCGTAACGTATACAGAACTCAACTTTAGCTCCATTTCTCTGATAAGGAGGAACCAGTGAAATCTTAAAGAAGAACTGGTCAGTTTCACCGTCACAAGAATTAGGCACATAGTCTGCTAAGATGTCATAGTAAGTTAGCCAGTCATCTAGTGACATTCTCACATATATCAACTTTTCAAAAGATACATTTAGAACTCGAATAATGCCCTTCATACATGTTATCCCAGGTAGGAACTCAATTGACTCTAGCAGTACTTTCTGTACACGCACTTGTTGCAAAAGGTCTTCTTGTGAGGCAGGTAATATAAACAGTGGAGAGAGAAAATATTCCTCCACAGTTAAAACTTTAACTTCTAAGTCATCGTTTTGTGATGTGGCTGGAACTTCCCAAGTATCAAACTCTTTAACAGACACAAGATCAAAGCCGAATGCATCAGCAAACGAAACTTTTCTTGCAATGGTAGATGGGGTTTCTGGTTCCAAGTCTTCTGAAGAAGCAGAATTCCGCCTTCGGGGAAGGGGGGAGAAACGAGGCTTAAGGGTATCTTTAATATCTTCATCTTCTGAAAGGGAATCATTTAAAGCAGAAACTTCTAATAAGTTATCCCTCCTAATCTGACTGGGTTCTTCAAAAGACTCCATTGGGCTCTCTGATATAAACTGAAAGAGAACTCTGAACTAGTGGCAGCTGATATTTGAGACACTATGATTTAAAACAAGGATTAATGTTACAGTTGACATTGAAAGAAAAGGGAGTCAGGTCTATTAATACGTGCAGTGGTGTGTAAACTATGTTGGACTCTTCTCCAAAGGCCTTAAATCTGATAGCATTAGTGTTACAATTTCAGACATAAGTTTTAAATAATGCATTGACTTTTTTTTTTTTTAGGAAGCATCTACAGGCAAAGCACCAAGGTAACATTTAAAAATCTGACTTCTTTGCATTGTCAAAATGTGAAAATATAGATATTTTTATACAATCAATTTATATTCTAAAGCAAATGTATAACAGCACAAATGTAAAGCCATAAATCTCCCATTGGGATGTATGTTCTGTCAACACAATGTTTCTTTCCTGTGCATAATTTCTACTTTACTTCTCAAGGACATTATTTACATTGTGCCCAAATAAAAAAATGCAAGGAACACAGAGAACCAAATTGTGTCCTGATTTTATACTATGCAAATTCACAGGGCCAGATTCTGGAGCTATGCTCATTTACACCAGGATCCTGTCATCAGAAACATTTGCCAATTTTAATACAGCCATAATAATATACATTCAAATGAACCCAGAATGCAATTAAAAGGTTTAGTGACTAAACTGGAGATCAAGTTGTGAGGAATCACTGTAGTTATGTCTGTTTATTAACTACTGGTTATGCTATAAGATCTTTTAGGGGTAAATTGTAGCTAGCCTGTATTTAGCTGCATGAATACGGAAACAAGGACCCCTGCCTCCTTAAGCAGCCACCCAGAATCACAGCCCCCATGCAGGCCAGCCGGGAAGGAAGTGTGCTTCACCCCCTTAAAGGGGTATTGCTCCCTCCACCTTTTCTGCAGAATGCCTCCCAGTGCTCCCACTGGAGTTAAATGTCTCTGCATCACCCTCAGCATGGGATTGTGGCTAAACGCCAGAAATAAGCCATCAATCAGTCAGCATTTGGATATCACTTTCAAGGCACTCTGTACATAGAAACGTACAATGTTACACTGATCAGGAGGCAAAGGCCATTATTTGGCAACACCACTATTTCCCTATCCATGTCTACTAACTGTCTTCCCCTACTGCCCCAATGTCACTCTCTTTCCCATGAGCCCCCTTTTCTGACGATACTGCCTCCCACACTGTGAGTGCATCTCCATTCCTGTTTTCTATTTCTCCGCTATTCTCACCTCTGCCATTGTCTCATCCATTGCTGTTATGCCTCCCTACTCCCCTGTTTCACTGTGTCTCTATTGATATTTCCTCTTGTGACAGGGCACATATAAGCAGTGCTTCCCTTTATTTAAAAAAAAAAAGTAAAGTATTTTACCATAAATGCCACTGTATCACTACTAGTAGAAAGAAAAGGAGTACTTGTGGCACCTTAGAGACTAACAAATTTATTAGAGCATAAGCTTTCGTGAGCTACAGCTCACTTCATCGGATGCATTTGGTGGAAAAAACAGAGGAGAGATTTATATACACACACACAGAGAACATGAAACAATGGGTTTATCATACACACTGTAAGGAGAGTGATCACTTAAGATAAGCCATCACCAGCAGCAGGGGGGGGAAAGGAGGAAAACCTTTCATGGTGACAAGCAAGGTAGGCTAATTCCAGCAGTTAACAAGAATATCAGAGGAACAGTGGGGGGTGAGGTGGGAGGGAGAAATACCATGGGGAAATAGTTTTACTTTGTGTAATGACTCATCCATTCCCAGTCTCTATTCAAGCCTAAGTTAATTGTATCCAGTTTGCAAATTAATTCCAATTCAGCAGTCTCTCGTTGGAGTCTGTTTTTGAAGCTTTTTTGTTGAAGTATAGCCACTCTTAGGTCTGTGATCGAGTGACCAGAGAGATTGAAGTGTTCTCCAACTGGTTTTTGAACGTTATAATTCTTGACGTCTGATTTGTGTCCATTCATTCTTTTACGTAGAGACTGTCCAGTTTGGCCAATGTACATGGCAGAGGGGCATTGCTGGCACATGATGGCATATATCACATTGGTAGATGCGCAGGTGAACGAGCCTCTGATAGTGTGGCTGATGTGATTAGGCCCTATGATGGTATCCCCTGAATAGATATGTGGACAGAGTTGGCAACGGGCTTTGTTGCAAGGATAGGTTCCTGGGTTAGTGGCTCTGTTGTGTGGTGTGTGGTTGCTGGTGAGTATTTGCTTCAGATTGGGGGGCTGTCTGTAAGCAAGGACTGGTCTGTCTCCCAAAATCTGTGAGAGTGATGGGTCGTCCTTCAGGATAGGTTGTAGATCCTTGATGATGCGTTGGAGAGGTTTTAGTTGGGGGCTGAAGGTGATGGCTAGTGGCGTTCTGTTATTTTCTTTGTTGGGCCTGTCCTGTAGTAGGTGACTTCTGGGTACTCTTCTGGCTCCGTCAATCTGTTTCTTCACTTCAGCAGGTGGGTATTGTAGTTGTAGGTAGAGTATCACTACTGTAAACTGCAGAATTTCGGGCTATTGCTGTAGAATACTTTTTAATAAGGGGGCTAACATGCTTTGCAACAAGGAAGGAGATGCCGCTTAGAGAGCCTCTGCACACAGACAGGGGATCTGTGCAGCATAGGACTGCAGAAAATTGGTGACCGCATGCTGAAGATAGAGAGGAGGGAGATCTCTGTTGGGAGTCTTTTGGGGTCCCAAAGGAGCAGCCACCATCTTCTCTCCCTAGGTAAATTCTCACATGACAGCAGTTTCTCTTCTGCCCTTGCTTATGAGGAGCAAAAGCGGTGCATAGCTGCAGCAACCTATACCCTGGCAGCTACATGCCCTTGACCATTTTGACTATGTGCAATTTGGGTCATGTGAGGCCTGTGGTAAATTGTGGCTGTCTTACACCCTCTTCGCCTAGATAACCTAAGAAAATATTCCAATAGCAATGATATAAACCACTGGAGCTTACTTACAGCAGTGCTACTGTAATGATTTGGTCCTTTTCTGTTGCATACTGCAATTTTCCCCTTTTATTTGTTATGAAAGCCTTTTTGAAAGGTTTCAGAGACTCAGTAGCTTGGAGACAGGGATTAACTCCTGGATGAACTCTCTGGAAGGCCACACAGGTGGGAAGGGCTAGGCTAGGAAGGCAGTGAGGAAGGCAATCGGGAGTTAAGGGTTTATCTTGTGCCAGGCAGTCCTTTTAAAATTGGTTCACTTTTAGACAAAAAGGGAAGGACAGAGGTGAGTAAGCAGAAGGTTACCAAAAGCTGCAATGGCAGAAACTCTTGCTGAGTAGAGATGGGCTTGTGGGAGGGGGAGTTAAGCCTATTAATTCAGAAAAAATGCTCTGTCTGGGCCTGCTCCAACACCCAAGGAGTAAATGGGAATCTTTACATTGACTTCAGTGGGCACTGGATCAGGCCCACTGTTGGGCTGTCTTGGCCAATTCTGCCAGCGTAAAGAGTGTTACATCACATGACTAGTAACTGTGCATTACAAAAAAGAAAAGGAGTACTTGTGGCACCTTAGAGACTAACAAAAAAGAAAAGGAGTACAAATTTGTTAGTCTCTAAGGTGCCACAAGTACTCCTTTTCTTTTTTGCGCTTACAGACTAACATGGCTGCTACTCTGAAACCTGTGCATTACAAGGAGCTTTAAGTAGAAAGTGTTATCCTCATGTCTGGATTTCTGTGCTCTTGTCTGCATAGGTCAGACTTTTATTTGCAATTACTGTTTGTTCTCTTCAGTTCCTTCTGGAAAACAGAAATAGACAGTGGAGGGCAAAACTTTTCCAAACCCAAATAACATCACTTATGTCACAGGGTTTTAACTGAACAGGATTAGTCTATGGTTCTGAAATGCTACCCTGCCGCTTGTGGAATCCATCCCCTAGTTGTTTCTAAACAATCCCAGCTTGATTTAGACTTTTAGTCTTGATTTAAAGAGAGACAGCCACTTCTGAACTGAGGAGCAGTTTATTTCCCCTCTGGCTTGCACTGAAGGTATTTTCAACCCATTTTCCTGGCACAACTTGCCTGGGTCTCCTTCTCTAGGGCTCCAGCTTCCCTTTTTATAATCTACCTTTGCATATTATTAAATTCAAATGCTGAATTAAGATTTAACCAGTTTCTGTATATTCTTAAATGCCATTAAGCAATATTCTAACCACTAAAAGCAATTGGGCCAGGAACAGGATCACTGTAAAAATTAACAAGTCCCAGCAAAGCTTTCACAGCAGTACAGGGACCAGCTTCTCCAGCACAACAAATTGTGCAGTGAGCATTCCAGGAGGGGCTTCATGGAAGCATCTTCGTTAAAGCCACAAGAGAAGACTTCAGGCCAACTGACAATGAGCAGCAGGAACCCTGGTCAAACAGTATGTTCCCCAGCTCACTAGAAAAATTGCATCCAGTTCAATTCAGAGTGTGAAGCCAAAATAATAGGTGGAGTAGGGTGAGACTATAGAAATGAATGCATTTGGTGGAAAAAACAGAGGGGAGATTTATATACACACACAGAGAACATGAAACAATGGGTTTATCATACACACTGTAAGGAGAGTGATCACTTAAGATGAGCCATCACCAGCAGCGGGGGGGGGGGGGGGAAGAGAGAAGGAGGAAAACCTTTCATGGTGACAAGCAAGGTAGGCTAATTCCAGCACTTAACAAGAATATCTGAGGAACAGTGGGGGGTGGGGTGGGGTTGGGGGGAGAAATAACATGGGGAAATAGTTTTACTTTGTGTAATGACTCATCCATTCCCAGTCTCTATTCAAGCCTAAGTTAATTGTATCCAGTTTGCAAATTAATTCCAATTCAGCAGTCTCTCGTTGGAGTCTGTTTCTGAAGCTTTTTTGTTGAAGGATAGCCACTCTTAGGTCTGTAATCGAGTGACCAGAGAGATTGAAGTGTTCTCCAACTGGTTTTTGAACGTTATAATTCTTGACGTCTGATTTGTGTCCATTCATTCTTTTACGTAGAGACTGTCCAGTTTGGCCAATGTACATGGCAGAGGGGCATTGCTGGCACATGATGGCATATATCACATTGGTAGATGCACAGGTGAACGAGCCTCTGATAGTGTGGCTAATGTGATTAGGCCCTATGATGGTATCCCCTGAATAGATATGTGGACAGAGTTGGCAACGGGCTTTGTTGCAAGGATAGGTTCCTGGGTTAGTGGTTCTGTTGTGTGGTTGCTGGTGAGTATTTGCTTCAGATTGGGGGGCTGTCTGTAAGCAAGGACTGGCCTGTCTCCCAAGATCTGTGAGAGTGATGGCTCGTCCTTCAGGATAGGTTGTAGATCCTTGATGATGCGTTGGAGAGGTTTTAGTTGGGGGCTGAAGGTGATGGCTAGTGGCGTTCTGTTATTTTCTTTGTTGGGCCTGTCCTGTAGTAGGTGACTTCTGGGTACTCTTCTGGCTCTGTCAATCTGTTTCTTCACTTCAGCAGGTGGGTATTGTAGTTGTAGGAATGCATGATAGAGATCTTGTAGGTGTTTGTCTCTGTCTGTTGTCACTGTTCCTAAGTGAGCTGTAGCTCACGAAAGCTTATGCTCTAATAAATTTGTTAGTCTCTAAGGTGCCACAAGTACTCCTTTTCTTTTTGCGAATACAGACTAACACGGCTGCTACTCTGAAACATCAGATATTCTTGTTAACTGCTGGAATTAGCCTACCTTGCTTGTCACCATGAAAGGTTTTCCTCCTTTCCCCCCCGCTGCTGGTGATGGCTTATCTTAAGTGATCACTCTCCTTACAGTGTGTATGATAAACCCATTGTTTCATGTTCTCTTTGTGTGTATATAAATCTCCCCTCTGTTTTTTCCACCAAATGCATCCGATGAAGTGAGCTGTAGCTCACCAAAGCTTATGCTCTAATAAATTTGTTAGTCTCTAAGGTGCCACAAGTACTCCTTTTCTTTTTTGAATACAGACTAACACGGCTGCTACTCTGAAAACTATAGAAATGGTTTCTCCATGAGGAACAGACTACCTCAGACAGTTGCTGGATGGCCATAAAATCTGGAGGAGAGATGGTTAAAAAGCCAAAAAGATTTAGAAAACAGGGTCTTGGCATACTCTGAGGAATATCCTGAAATCATTGTTTTTTTAAGTCTGTAGTCTTAAGAAAGAATGCACACATCATGTTCATCTGTGTTCTGCCAAGATATTCTGGCCTCATAAACAGTGATTTTAAGAGCAATACAAGTTAATAAAGGCTGTAACAGCAAAGTTGTATCTGTGCAACTCTTGCTACCTTTATATTCTGCCCTCAGTTACAGATTCTGAGTATCTCAGTGGAGCTGCAGAGAATTTGGACCTGCAGTGGCCAATTGGTTATCAGTTCTGTTGATCTCTGTGAGCCAGCATAGACACCAGTCCATTCTCTGAAACCTGTGCTGGTTTTACAGTGCTAACAGCAATAGTAAAAATATTTTAATAATAAAAGTAGTATATACACTGAATACACACAACACATTGCAATCAATAACAAAACTCCCATTGACTGCAGTGATACCAGGTTTTTGTCTCAAGGAGCAAATCAACTGTGTGAGAGAGCCCCATTCTTACACAAAAACAATGAGGAGTCCTTGTGGCATCTTAGAGTCTAACAAATTTATTTGGGCATAAGCTACCCAATGAAGTGGGTTCTAGCCCACGAAAGTTTATGCCCAAATAAATGTGTTAGTCTCTAAGGTGCCACAAGACTCCTTGTCGTTTTTGCTGATACAGACTAACACGGCTACCATTCTGAAACCTGTCATCATTCTTACACAGTCACTTGTCAGGGTAGACTTGCCCGTTACTGTCCCAGTATTCACCAAGGCTATATTTTCAAGAAAATTCCATTTATAGAAAATTATAACAAAATCCAATTCAGCTAATCCACCTCATGCCCATTATATAATTGTATGATAACTTTCTTCTTGTCATACCTATTAGTCTTTGACTAAAGCATTATCTGAGTTAGCCTGAGATTTTCCTCCTCTTGGTCAGGATGTGTTGACACAATGATGGCAGCTTCCAATGTTCTATCAGCACTTTAGACAATGCATTACTAAATGCACTGATAACAACTAAATGTATCAGCACACCACCATGCCCGCATGTGTGTTTGAGGAGTAACCTGCTGCTAGCTACAGATTGGAAAAAATCAATACTGTCACAGAAGATTCTTATTTATTTGTATTACCATATTACCAAGTAGCCCTAATCATGGATAAGGACCACATTGTGCTATTCAAACACAGAACAAAAAGATGGTCTCTCTCCCAAAGAGCTTACAACATCCTTTTTCTCTCCTTGGTTCATGGCCTCAGACAATGGGCCAAATATGAAGAATGAAGGCTGTGATAGCAGTTTCTCACACGTTGACCCTGATTTATGCACTACTTCAACCTAGAGGTGAAGAAATTTGTACAAGATAATGAGCAGGTGAAGACTATTCTCACCATTGCCTGAGAGTGTTGCAGCCATTTTAGATAGTTTTCTGCTGCATGTTGACTTCTCAAATGAGGCATCAACATCTCTGCCATAGCATAAAGCAGGAGATGGTGACACTGTGGAATTTCACCTGCCACATAATTAGCTAATACTGAAATATGAACAGCACATAGTCATCCAGAATTTCTACCTGCACAGCTCCACTCTGGCCCAGAAAACAGCAGCCTGCACTTGGCACAGAGTAAAAAGAAAAGGAGTACTTGTGGCAGCTTAGAGACTAACAAATTTACTAGAGCATAAGCTTTCGTGAGCTACAGCTCACTTCATCGGATGCATTTTCCACCAAATGCATCCGATGAAGTGAGCTGTAGCTCACGAAAGCTTATGCTCTAATGAATTTGTTAGTCTCTAAGGTGCCACAAGTACTCCTTTTCTTTTTGCGAATACAGACTAACACGGCTGCTACTCTGAAACTTGGCACAGAGTGACCACTAACAGAGACTCTGTGTAACATCTGTGACACCTCCTCATCAATTATTGGGAGTCTACTACATCCACCCTGACTAAATTGGCCTTCAACATTTGTTCTCCACTTGTAAGGTAACTCCCTTCTCTTCATGTGCCAATATATATTTATGTCTGTATCTGTAATTTTCACTCCATGCATCTGAAGAACTGGTTTTTTTACCCACGAAAGCTTATGCCCAAATAAATCTGTTAGTCTTTAAGGTTCCAACGGACTCCTTGTTGTTTTTGTGTAACATCTTGAGGCTTTTCCATTAACTTACAAGGTTCATCAATGGGGATGATGCCAGACTGACCCAGGTCATTCCAATGATCTGTGAAGACACAGCTCTATGATTGAGTGGGACAAGAAAGAAGCTGACATTGCACCATTGGCATAAAAAATTCTGGATGCACTGAGACCTATGCAATATAGCAGTGGTGCCCAACCTTGTTACACAGGAGGCCACATAAACCTAAGCGTAGCCTTGTGTGGACCAAACAGATTCTACATATTTTAATAATATCTAAAGTCACCTGTATTGATTTATATTTTAAATTCAGCTTGTTTCAGATGTATTTAGATAGATTGTTTCTATGTATAGTATGGTCTATTTACACACTTGTATAAACTAAAATGATGTAAACATGATGATAAAACACTAATCAATCCCCTGTTAATATATTGTGTTGAAGCCAGCCATGGGCATTATGAAATGCTATGGTGGGCTGTGTGTGGCCCATGGGCCGTAGGTTGAGCACCGCTGAACTTCAGCATTGTATTCTGGTAATGTACATGGACACCTGATTTAAAAATATTGGGTTCCAATGACTAATTGAGATAAAGGCTGGTGCATTCAGAAGACCCATAATCCACCAATGCTGTGCCACTCTGAGGGACTATAGCATCAGCAGCAGAGTAAATGTGTCAGATCAGGTTGTCTGGGTTGATCCTTGTGGTACTTTGGCTTTGTCAGTGTGGTCCTGAGTTCCTCGACAATGATGAAGTGATATCTCTATGTTATGTTTGTTGTGTTTGCCAATATAGACCCTTTATTGTATTGGATGCTCAAAAAGCATCTGTGGCCACCTCTGTTTCCCATAGTTGTACAAAACCTAAACTGTCCTCCTTCAAGTATATATCATGACTCATGAGTAGCATTTTAGGCAATCAGGGAGTAAGCTGCACCCAGAAAATGACGTGCAAGAGCTCTTGAGGGGCAATGTGACTCTGCACTGCTGCTTAGAATGGGCTGCAATTAAATGGCATGATCTTGCCCACAAACTGTATTTGGCTCCATTTTCCTTAGTGACTGTTTGACTTCAGTTAGTTTATAAGTGATTGGGGTGGGTAGGAGGGTGATCCAGTGATACTTACAATTTAAGTTAATTCATGCACAAATTGATTCTGAGCCAGGGCCTGCCCACATCCCTTTCACCCAAACAGTCCTAATCTGGGTATTTTTACAGCTGCCCACAAGTTTGAGCTGCTGATGCTAACAACCCAGAAAAACCTGAAAATGTCAAATGAGGATTATTGATTGTAGGTTGGGAACACGGTCATAGCCTGGGTAGCCAATGGGATTGCACAGGGTCTGAGCGTTAGCACCTGCAGCCTTAATATGCTGAGGACTCTTTTTATCATTGGTTGCCAGAGTTATTTCCTGGAGGAAGCAACTTGCAGGGTTTTTCAGAGCCCACGGAACCCTCAAAATGCCAGGAGCTCCAGTCTCACAGGAATGATCCTCACAGCTGTCCCCATAGAATCATTGTTTTCTATCGGAAACACATATCTGAGCAAAGGCAATGCCCAAACAGAGGACAAACCTTTTAAATGCTTAAAAGTAACCACAGGGACTTGTTCCTTTGAAGATCAAGTTTCTTCAAACTCTTGTAATGCTTCAGCTGCTTTTTTTTTTATTATTATAAAACATACTGGAGAATATGTAGTGAACTTCCCCAGCCATTCATATTAGATGAAGTGACATTCATAAGCCTGTCCTTAGTGGTATCAGATCTCAGAATGCCCTAAATTGGCTCTTAATGTAATGATGCAGTTCACGCTGTACTATATGTTCTGCCGGCCCTACAGTGCAATGCCTACTTACTCTGAGTGGTACTTACTCACACAAGTAGTTCCTGGGGTCAGTGGGACCAATCACATGAGTAAGTACTACTCAGCTTGAGGAACAGTTGCACAATTGGGTGCAGAGAAGTAAGAATAAAGCGTTGTGCTTTAATTCAATTTCATGTACAGTAGGTAATGTGCAACTACAGAATATGACATATTTCATTTCATACAGTACTTCCTTTTAGTGTGCAAAACAATCATTTATTGTACTAAATATAACATATTTGACTAGTGTAGAACACAGAAACCAATGTCTTGATTTCAATTTGTTCTGCATATCAGTGAAGGGTTCAATCTTTTCACAATGCTATCTAACCATAATCGTTTTTTCATTAATCATTAGGTTTCAATGGGGAACACTGAAGGATGTTTTCCCAGATCATAGTGAAGTGAAAGGCTAATGCCCTGGTCTATTTTTCTTTATACTTAACATATTATAATTATTTTGCATTTTTTTTCAGTCAGCTACGATTTGTACCTTGATTTTGTAAATATAGACAGTTCTGTTTTAATTGTTTAGGATGTTGACTTAACACAGTATAAAACAGGAATCTGAACAAGTTACATCAGCACATATAGTGCCTAACATTTACTTCTGCTGCAGTTTTGCTTCAACAAACAAATTCTCTCATTAAGTTTTTATGGTAAAATACCAGGAACCTTAAAGTAACCATCACACTGCTATAATGACTGACGGTAGTCTTGAAAACAATGACGGAATTAAAGACACTTGTAAAATGGGAGGAGAAGAAGAATTACAACTGGTTCCTGGATTTCCATCCAACCCTTCTAGTTCTGAATTGTGGACCGACAGTTGTCTTTCCACTAGTAGGAATGAAAAAGGCTTTCTGGAAAAACCACCTTTATCTTACGTAGCCTTAATTGCAAAGGCAATTCTCTCCTCCCCTACAAATAAGCTGAATTTAGCAGCAATTTACAAGTATATTGAGGATAATTTTCCTTACTACAAGAACAAAGATCAAGGTTGGAGAAACAGTGTGAGACATAACCTTTCACTAAATGATTGTTTTATCAAAGTGGGAAGATGTGAGGATGGGAAAGGAAATTATTGGAGCATCCACCCAGCAAACTTAAATGATTTTGTTCAGGGGGACTTTAGGCAACATCGAAGAACACGAAAGCGAGGGCATCAAAAGGATTTGGAGCCTTATCTCTCTCTGAGTTACTTCACGCTGTGGCAAAATTGTTCCTATTTAGCACCAAGTTCACTTTACCAAACACATTCCTATTTTCTGGACCCGGTTTGGAAAATGCTTTATGCTGATGGGCTGTATTTTGCACATGAATATCAAAAGTGGAATGTTAATTATGGTTTCAATCTAGGAAAGTTTTCACCTCTGATACAATCTGATGAACCAAAGGAGAATTATATGGACTGGTTCTATGGATTACATACTTCATCAGCTGCACAGCAGAATAATTTTCTAAATGTTCAACAGTCATTCCCTAATTCTATTTTTTTCTCCTCTGACAGTCAGCAGAAAAGTTAAGCATTCAGGCAAATTGTGAGTACCAGAAAGAATGTCACTTGCACTTGAAGTGCAGTAATTTCAAAGGCAGCTGTATTAGTGAACATTTATAGAGATATAATACCATAATATATAATGTGTGTGTGTGGAGAGAGAAAGAATCTTACCTAGTTACCTAAGGCAATGATTAGCAATGATTATGAATTAGAGTATTAACTTTTGAAATTATAACAATGTGCTTTTTAAAAAACTTGTACTTGTACATCATTGGTGTTGTATAGCCTATAAAGCATAAAAGTAAATCAAATATGGCTGATCACTCAACAGAACTAAATTAGAATCGTCCTATACCAGTACTACTGTTATATAACGCCATGCTTTTTTAAACTGATGCCAATATGCATACGTGTATGTAATATGCTTACATTTACTAACAAAATCATGTATAGTAATAAATATTACAATATATTCCCTTCTCCATTGCTGATATTTTTGAAATGCTATAATTATCACATACTTTTTAAAATACTACATGAATTAGACTTCTGATAATTGTATTTGATATTGTTAGGCAAAACTCGCTTTATATTATTTATGGTCTGGCAGATTATGTTTGACAGGCACCATACATTTATATAGGTCTTTATTACTGGAATTTCTACTTCCTTCTCTTTTTATAAATATCCAGATGAATAAACTTTTTCACAATCAAAACATTCTTTCAATTTAATTTTTATTTGAAAAAACCTTTACATTTTGATTTTGGTTCTCAAACCCACAACTGCATATTGTGTAACCTATTTAAGTAGTTAATAGCTTAGCCATTAATTGTGTGTAACCTGTCTAAATTACAAAATTTACTCTTTTTTATAATGTCACCTGAATAATAATATTGTTTACCAAAATAAGAAGCAGTTTTGCATGGGATTGTGTAAATATTTTTTCTCAGTTTATTTCTGAAATATTTTAATGACCATCTAAACTGCTCATTTACTTTTACTTGATAAACTATTTACATCTACCTTGCAATGTGTATTGTAAAATAGTGACAACATATTCCAGCAATATACCTTAAACCACCATGTATTTAATGTATCTGAAATAGTTTCTAAGTATAGAAACTGAAATTAATCAACCTACCTCCAACCTTATGGACAGTGATGGCAGCACTGCTTGTTATCAAGGTTGCTTCCAGTGATAAGTGTTTCCAGCGATAACTGTTTCCCTTGCTTATAACTTTGCCATACTTTACTTGTTCAGGCTGAAATTTTCCAAGCTGGGGTCTGTTTCAGGATGAATTTATATGGAAAATTTCAGCCAGACTGGTTTCAGCTATTTCTGAGAATGAGGCTAGGAAAAATGCATTGTCTTGTCCATGTTAAAGAATTTTGGCAACTTTTTTTAAAAAAATTTCTAGCAATCCCATGCTTTGGAGCAGGGACTTTAAATTTGGCAGAGAGAAGCCTTTTTGTCAATGATGTTCCTTTTGCCATCTTGTGAAAATCTTCCCATATTTGATGAAGTTATAAACCTTTGAAAAATGAGTTTGCACATACTCAATAGAGAGTTAGATCTTAGCCCTGAGATTTCCCAAAGATTCCATGTGAACTGAGCATGCTGCAGCCTAGGGATGATCGGGGTTTACCAGCAATTGTACCTCTGGGCTGCTGCAGGTCATGGTGGGCCTAGGTCTAGACATCTGAATTGAAAGCAGGAGGACTGTCTCTCCTGCACTCTCCATGACCCTCTTGCTGAGCCCAGGTAGCAATGAGAAGGAAGCTGTCAGAATCAATTGCAGAGGGAACAAAAGCCAAACTGGTGGCATGGAGGGGAGAATTGGCTTGTAGATAGGGACAAGGAACCTGGTGTGGTGGATGGAAACTGGGACTGGAGGCTTGCCAGGTTGGGGAGAGGGAAACTGAAACTGAGAATTAGGGTGGAAGAGGAGACTGTGACTGGATGGACAAGTAGCCTGGGACTGGTCCCCTGGAGCAGAGATTTAGATTGAATGTGGAGGGCAGAGACTGGGACTGGGAATGGCTCCGCAAGGAAACTGGGACTGGGATACACTGGGATAAGAGTTTGGAGGGGTAATCCTAGAATGTGCTGGGCAAGAGGACTGAGAATGAGAAGGCTGAGATGTGCAGATTGGGACTGGCTAGGTGAGGAGAATGAGGCTGGAATGAGGAGTCATAGGGTGGGGAAGAGACAGGACTTGGATAAGGGCAGATTTGAGGGGATGGGGTAGAAGGAATGGAAATTCCTTGGGGGAACTGACTGAAGAGTCTATGCCCAGTAGAACACACTCCCTTCCAGAGCATGGAACCCAAGATTTCTGAGTCTCACCATTTCTCTGCTGTCAGCAACCATCAGTGAAACCCACTGACAAAGTGTCACATGCCCCTCTACTGCTGGTCCACATAGAGAATGACAACCTACTACTGCTATGAATTACTCCATTAACTCAAATGACAGATGTCTGTATGGTGGATCTAAAAGTTCTAAGTCTGATGATGACCCAGATGGGCATCAATGTGATGGCACATGATGGAATTTCTGTTTTTTATTCAGTTTCCTTTTAAAAAAAACCTAGGGAATTATACCCAAAACACTAAGTTAGAAGAATACTATTAAGATTGCAAAGTCAAGTTAGGAAATGCCAAAATTAAGATTTCTTATACATCTTAATTTGGCATCCTTGTGCATAGGCATTGTGATAGTCATTATATACCATCATGTATTATTTTTTTCAACATGACTCCTGCTTCATTCAGTGCACAGAATGGATGCTGGTTGCTAATAAACAGCTATTTGATATTTTGCTTTCTCTTAATTGTTCAATAGGTGGCCCCAGACTGTTTTTACTGCATACTTTTCAAACTCTGCTCTGAAAACAGAATAATTAATTTCCTCTTGGGACTTTTTATGGTGCTCACCACTACATTAGCTGAGAGCTTCACAAACATCAGTTAGTTTATTTTCACAATGCTATGATATTATCCCCATTTTACAGATGGAGAACTGAAGCACAGAAAACCTGTTTCCTCTAGTATCCAGTAGTTTAGGGGGCCCAATTTATGACACCTTGGACCTGACTTTTTAGAGTAAATAGTGTTATATAGCACATTAAATGTTCAAAGCACCACTCACATTGACTTCAGCTGCAACAGCGAATACTTAGTAATTCTGCAAAACAGACCTCAGGATCTCAAGTAGGCACTCAGAAAGTGAGGAATACACAGTTAGTGACCACATGTCCAAAGTTGGTTTGAGTTACTTCCCTAGAATCATATGGAACGCTGTGGCATGGGCTTGGATAGAAACCAGTTCTCCAGGGCAGCATTCAATTACCTTAACAATGAGACCATCCTTTCTCTTCCTACAATCCCCTGCCTCCTTCACTACACACTTTCAACATCTGTAACAGATGAGGCCGGGGGTCCTCTAAGCAATGGCCTCTTTCACTATACACTATTCATCCCCAAAGCAGCTCAACTTTGTGTATTCAATGAGGCAAGGGTCCTTTGGAAAAAAATATGTAGTCATGTAATTAAAGACTGCATCATTATGCATATACACAAGGGGGCAAATTAAGATTGCATGGGCAACTTTTATTCTAGCATTTCCTAATTTTTGAGTGCTTGACTTTTCAAAATTAATCATGTTATTTTAATATTGGGGGTGTGGGTGTATAATATTATATTGGGACCACCAGAGGTGAAGTTCACAACTGAATCAAATTTAAAGATCTGAGAAAAGTCCATATTTTAACTGAATTTCAAAAAACAAAATCCATCCAGTATATGAAAACATATAATTTTCTGATTTTGAAATCCTCTCCTATAATTAGAGAGGACACCAGATTCTTGATACAGACAATTTTCATTTGATGTGAAGCCTCAAATGCTCCTGAAAATTAGGCAGCTGCTGATGTATGCTTGTATGGAGTGTCTGAGGCAGTGCATGTGATGTAAGAGGCTCTCTTGGAAGTGACAACTATCACAGGTACAAACTCCAAATTACACCAGATGTGACAGTAATACAATATTCAAAACCTGCATATTGACAACCTTAATATTTTCCAGCTGAAATGCATTAATGAAGTTGGTAAAAATGAGAGGAAGTGAGAGAGAATCTCAGCATTTTGACTGAGCCTCTTCTGTTCTGCCCATAAATAAGACAGAGGTCATCTTTTTACAGCAGTTCTACTTCTGTGGAGTACACAGATGAAATGCCAGTGTATGACATAAATAGCTAGAACTGAGGTCATGTATGCACTTATAAATAAATACTGTCAATTGCTCTTTTCTTTTTCCATCAAGTAAAACTTCCCAGGCATAATGAAATGGTGTATCCAATAATCACATATTGGACATCATTTGACATCCTATAAGTAAAATTTCTTTCAATAATTATAATTTAGCTGTATATTAAAAGAATTAAACCTGAAAGTGAAAACCTGTTATTGGCACCATTTACATTTAGTCATTTTTAAGACATGTAAATAACATTCATTTTCAGTTGACTTCCCCAGTTTATGCAAACATTGATTTCTAAGTACTATGCAATACCTAATTTATGCAAAGCAATTTAGCTGATAAATACAATAATAACAAGTTTAGAATTCTCAGGGATAAAAAAATATCTTTCCAAGAGCATGAGTGAAGTTTTTCCTTGGAAAAAGAAGCCCCTAACTTTTATATATATTTCTCTTCACAAGGCAAGCATCCAAATTGTGCCCACTGCATCAGTGCATGCAGGAAATCTCTCCCCTTCTGCAAAGAAGCAAAGCTTAGACACCTCTTCTGGCTCTGCTAAGGCTTCTCCACATGGATTCCTGAGGATCTGCCAAGTTTGGCCCGTACAGACACCATGACAGAAAATAAAATCTAATGTGTCTTTAAAAATTAGTAGATAGGACTACAAACACTCAAACGCCTTAATCATAATCACATGGTTATTGCATGGAATCACCAGAGGCCAGAGTTAAGTTTGTTTAGGTGCCTTAACAGTACTTTCCTATATTTCAACTTGTTTGGATTTCTTTTAAGTGTGATCTTAACTCAGAATTGACTGGGTTTTATAATGCTTTGTTCGAAGCTAATTGCAACATCCCTGTGATTTATTTTAGTCTAATTTATGATACATACTCTTAAACTCAGTTCCATTTTGCATTTTGACATAGTTTGTGTGAGTATATGTCTGTATGTATATATGGATATATATAACCAGATTTTCCACCATGTTATGACCTCTTTGAGCCACTCTGCTGGTACAAGGGGCTTATATCCAGGCCATCTGAGGAGTCCCCTGGCATGGGGTATCCTTGGGAGTTTTGGGCCACTGTGAAACACCTCCTGTGCTATTCTGTCTCATCAAAACTTCAGAATAGGGAGTAGATATATAGGTATATATAGGTATAGTTCAGAATAGGCTGGGAGAAAGAGGGTGTGGTCAGAGCATTGCTGTTCTCCAGTGATCCCTGAGGCTACACTAGACTATGTTCTGGACTGGTTTAGCAGATAACTGGCTCCAGGATCCATGAATGAGCTTTTGTGTCTCCCACATCTCAGCTGTGCCCAGTGTTTATTAGATGCAACTGAGAATGTGGCCCATAATTATTTCATTACATTCTCTTCTCTTCCTCCTCCCCACCTCTGCTCCTATTACACATTCTCTACTTGTTTTTCACTTTTTTAGCTCTCTGCGCCAGTTTCACCCTGCTTTTTTTTTAATGAACGTTTTTCTCTTGGCCCTACACTGTTCCTTTTCTTTCCACAGGTGCCTTGATGAGAAACAAAAAGCCATAAAGATTCAAGTCTAACTTCAGAAGCCAGGCCACATGAGTGCATTAGAATTGAGAAAAAGTTCATGAACCCTTGCTGTAATCATATTTTCAATAGCTGGACACATGCAAAAAGAACAATGCAAAAAGAAGATATGGAGCTGATTCTGAGCACAGTTACAACTGTACAGATGGATTAATTCCACTAAAGACAACTGAATTGCACCAGCATGAGAATGGAGTGGCTGAGATCAGGACAGTGGTGCCAATTCAGATATTTGGGGTGGGGGGCTTGGCTGTGAAGGGGAGAAAATTCTGGTCCCCATCCTGCTCCTGCCCCAGTAGGGACCCGATCTCTGTCTCTGCCTGTCCACCCAGTCACACCTCTTGCAGGGATTCCAGGTCTCCCTCTGCTGGGAAGTCTCCCCTCTTTCTTACCCACACAGTGCATGAATTGGTGCCACACAGAGTAGGGTGGCCATATTTCCCATAGGGAAAATGAGACACTGCGTGAGGCTTGCCCCAACTAGGGGCATGTCCCACATTTCTGGCAAAACTTGGCCTGTGTCTCATTTGTGCTTGCCAACTGATGATCAGTTTTTTCCCCAAAATTGGGCCCCCCAGGGCAGGGTTTAAAAAGGGGAGTGTCCTGGCCAAAACGGGACATATGACCACTCTAACAGGAGTCAAGTTCTTAGCAGACTGCCCTGCACTCTAATGTACAGGAACAGACTACCCTCTGCACCAGGTCACAACATCACTCACTGATTTTTGGCCTGGCCACTCCCTGTGTGTACGGAGGGGTGACTGGATCATATTTTGGTGGCATTGGGACCACGCAGCTGGAATGACACTCCAGACTGTTCTGGCAGCAGCTGTACTGATTTAATACAGAACCACCACTTAAAAGTGGTCAGACCCTGACCCCCTAACCTCCTCCTCCCCCCCTCATCTCCCCTCACCTGCTCTGTGGCCTGTAGAACTTTGAGCAAGTACAAAAACCTGTGGGGGCGAGGGAACTTCACTGCTCCCCTCAAACACCTACTAATTGGCGCCACTGGATCAGGATCAGGCCCATGAAGTTTATTCTTATCAAGAGACATGAAGTACTAATTCTCCGATGTCTGTGTGTAGGGCAGTACTGTGGTTAGCCTCAGTCAATATAATAGTTCAGCAAATGTATGCCTTTGGTCAAAACACATTTGTCTCTGGGAACTTCAAGTCTGGTCCCTAGACAGAGCTACAAACCCTACAAAAAAACTTTGGCGCTTTCAGTAATTTCTGTAGAATTTTTGTTTTGATGTAATAATATGATTTTTAATGATTTGTTTTCAACTGTCAGATCCCTTTAAGGGGATGGCCTGGTCCAGGCTACTGTTATGAGGTATTGGCCTCTATAAGGCTTGGCCTTTAAAGTGTTTGTAATCCTGAGAGGGAACATCTAGCTTAGTAAGAGCATGTGATTGAAAGCCAGGATATAGAAAAGGCAGCTTTTCCTCAAGGTGAACGAGTAGCTGGTTGGTTCCTGGGTGTGAAGGTCATAAGGAGTTGTGGAAGATTTTTCTTAGAGTCTGGGCTTGTGGGAGAGCTAAGGTAGGACATAGCCTTGGAGTGAAGAAAGGATCAATATATTGAGGCAGGAGCAGATGGCTACTCCTGTGAACAAGGTGTGCATCTAGGGCCTGGGACAGAGATAAAGATTGAGCTTCCCTACACTTCAGCTATGCCACCTGGAGGTAATGAGTTGAGACTCCCATAGCTGAAGAATTAAGGGACTGTTTGGAACTCCAGCAGCCAGTGAGTGAAAGTACTTATTTTATTTAAGAGTCTTTGTTTATCCCTTGAAAGGGAGGACTTGTCCTTTGACAGCAGGGTGAAAAACACCAATGCAGCCAACCAAACCCTGGAGGCTGTTATTGGTAGGGAAACTGAGGAATGAAGCTGGATATAGAAGATGTACATCCATGTCTTCACAGTATCTAAATAACCATAAAGTCAAAAAAAGTAAATACAAAGAACTCTAAGAAGTAACTAAAGCATTAATAAAGAGCACATTGCCCTGCACAAATCCAGAGTAAAACAAACCTTGCTGGGGAACAAATATATAGAGGTTGGGGGATGGAACTGGCTTTACAAGCTGTGGCTAGAGCATGTAATAGGGGCCACTTTGGCTATATTAGGGGACTCAGCCCCCGTGCATCCTGTCTATGAGATTGAAGAGGTATTGGTCAGACTTCTCTGTCTCCCTGCCATCCCCTGCACCTGTCCTCTATGCTGATTTCTGTGGAGTTGGCAGGGACTTCAATTCTTCATACACAGGGCTGCACAGTTCCCCTGTGTAAGTGTCCTGTAACTACTCAGTTGACACATAAGAACCATGGATATAAAAACCCCACTGTGCTGCTTAGTGAATTTCATCCTACATTAACTGAATGAACAAGTGATTTGAGTGCTTTACCATATCCGACTCTAATTCCTCAGGAAAGTCTCCATTCCAAAAAAAAAAGGAGGGAGCTGTACAAAACAACCATTCCACTCCGTGCTAATCCAAATTGGCCATTCCTTGAAATATTGAGGTCCAAAAATAATTTAATATAGTATATATTTCTGTACTATAAAGAGATTGTAATGTTGCATATACATTCAGAGTAGGCTTAATAAGAATAATACATGACAATGGAATTAATTACTTACGATTACACAATAAAAATCAAAGTCTAAAACAATATAATTGTGCTGAGCCAAACACCCTACAAAATATAAAGGGTCTAGGCACCATTTCAATGAGGTATCCATACCATAAAGTTGTAGAGAGGGTATTCAATTGCCCCAGAAGAATTATGGGAATCCTTCTATGACTAAAAGCCTCTCCCCTCAAAACTCAGAAAGTTTCTGGTCAAGCCCAGTATACTTAGCACCTCAAAAATTAATTACAAAGCCTAAAACTCAATCAACACACCAGGATTTCTAGGTGCTATGGTAATACTTATAAATAATAAAAGCAACCAGTTCAGAGAATGAAATAGCCCGTAAGAACAATCTAGCTGCAGTATTGTAATCTTCCCAGCCTTGGATAGCTAGTAGGAAATCATTTGCACTCAGAATTCATCCTTCCCACTGCTTCAACCCAGAGACTGAGGTATATGGATCAATAAACTTTCTAAGAACCCGTCTACAGACATAATTAAGTGTAAAAACCAATACAACAAAATACTCAAGTATCAGTTGATGGAGAGCTAGGGAAGTGGTAAATGAAGCCGTCACCTCTCAGTTAATCAAGCAGTTATAACCACATTAATATGCTTCCATGTGTTATAGTTGTAGGGATTGCTATTTATGTACAATCTTGTAGCTGAGATCACAGTTGCCAACTTTCACGTGGTAAATAATCACCCCGACTTTCACAATAAACCAGAAATCAAGCTAATCCCATTTCAAAACAAGGCCAAAACAAGCCAATCCTTAAGAATCCCAACACTCTATGTGACTATATCCCCCTGGCCTGAAGTCTGGGACTGTGGTGGGCCTGCTGTGCACCCCTGACTCTCTCCACCCTTTACCCCTGTTTGCCCCTTGCCCCGCTTTCCCTCCCCCTTGCCCCTGCTTGCTGGGAGCCAATCGAGAAAAAGAAGCAATAAGCTACAACAAGCACAAGCTACAAACCAAACAAGCAACAAGCTACAAGCCAAAAACTAGCCAACAAGCAACTCACAAGCCAATTAAGCCAAAAACAAGCCCAATTTCTGCATTTTTTTCACAGGTTTGGAATGTCTGGCTGGGATCCTTTCAACTAGATAGATAGTCCCTAAACCTGAAGGCTGAGAAGGAGTCCAAGAAAAGCATATAGGTGCTTTGGAGCAGATATTTTGTCTGAAAATAACCTTCAGAGAAGACCAAAAGAGTATCTCCTTGAAAGCATGCACACATCAAGCTTCACAATGTGTAAAGAAAACAAAATTACTGTGTTAAGAAAACAAAATTACTCATCGATTAAACTATTGTCATTTCATTACAAGGTGAATTTTAGCAGTTGAGTAATAAGCAATTTCCAAGAGTGATTTTAATACAGAAATACCTACAGACCTTTAAGGGCCACATATAAGGATGCTCAAAATCTTGACATATGCTTGAGCGGTTGATCATTCTGCATCAAATTCTGCAACTAAATATCAGAAGAGTAGCAGTTATAAAGGGGAAATCAATGATGAACCCAGCATTAACGGCTGAGATATTTGCTGTCTTAATTTCTTCACTAACAGAGAAGCTAGAAATGCAGAGATGATTATCCCATTATGTGAGTAGTAACTGAGTAGCATCATTTTGAAGATGAGATTACAAACTATAATTCTGATTAATCCCTGTAGCCTGTGACACAACAAAAGAGTAAGAGTTAACAAGAACACAGACTGCAAATCAGAAAGAATAAAAATAGTGTCATGACGCATATGCAGACAGTGAAAACCTCTACATGGATGTCGCACTGCTACATATTCAGATTATTTCAGAAAATATCAGACTCTCAAGTATTGGGTTTGGAGAACAATTCTGCAATGCAAGCAATCCAACAAATTATACAGCACATAGCAAGAGTAATAATCAATCAGGACAAAATTTATGTTGTGTCTGAAAGCCTTACTAGAATTCATGTAGCAATTCTTCAGTTGGTAGATCTTTTGTTAATTGAGATGCAACGATACATTCCAAAATGCAGTAAGAAATGGCAGATGTGCTACTGGCTGATAATTTCTCTGGAAATTAGAACCAAATAATAGCTTTTTAACAATTAGAGTAATCATAGTAATTTTAAGGGTGGATAGAACAAGGATGATATTAACATCGTTTGTGATACAAAAAATTTGAATTAATACTTGGATAAGCTCATTAATCAAGGAATAAATCCATCTTGTAAGTAGATTTCTTGAGAGCAGTTAATAACTGCCATCAGACTTTTCTGAGCCTACAAATCAAATATAGCTAGAAGAGTGACTGATAGTTGTCTGAAAGTGACAATTCCCCTCTGAATATCACCAGAACAATGTGACCTGTATAGTATCAAGATTTGAAGTTAAATGATCTTATCAGAAAATAATTCAGGAGTCAACTTGATAAGTACCCAGCATAACGGAAACAGAGAGATCTGAGACACGTCTGCTTTATTTCAAAACTGAGTGAACACTCACATTTTATCTCCAAATATTCATTTGAATTCAACAGTAAATTCAGATTCGACCCTGTTCACAGCTCTTTAACCTTCTGTGTTTAAACACTGCACTTTTACTGAAACAAATACTTTCCAAAGCACATTTTTAACTCAAATGCCTGAGAAAAAGCAAATCTGGAACTCATATCTGATTGCCAAATTTTCAGTTCATGTGTGTCAGTTACCTAAATCCTGTAGTGTTGTTTCTGTTCCCTGACTGCACAATTTATGTAACTAATCAACATGAACTAATGTGAAAATACCACACATGAATTTGAAATTCATGCTGTAGTCCAACTTTGACACTTTGGAAGGAAACATTCTCTAACTGATTCCCTTATTTCAACCGAGTTTCCCCAGATGGCTTCCTTGAATAAGCCCCCATACACATGAAAGGCACTCCAGGGACACTAAATCATTGCATACTACCCTGGGAAACCAGCAACAACTAATTGGGCAAGAGCCAGTTTAGTTATTTTTAAAAAAACCTTAAAAGTAAAAATGTACAACTGTGTTACAGCAGGCGAACTCCCCACCGGCTAGTATTTGTACCTTGCTGTCCTAATACCTGGTACCAGGGAGGCTTCTGGTGTCTGCCTCGCCACCAAATTCAAAGCCAATAGATGAGGGCTTTCTAAGACCCATATTACTCATGCGCACTGCAGGACCTTGAACCTAGTACTGAGAGTTGGTATTAGTTTCCTAGGATGATCAGAGTTCCTAGGATGATTGCAGTTTCCTAGGATGATCCAGATTAAGATTAAATGTGCCCCAGATTTACCAGCCCTTCAAAGATGATTCTCTGTGTCCAAATGGATAGGAGAAGGCCTGACCACAGCCACAAAATCTTTATTCTCAGCTCACTCATGGCTGGCAGTTAGCTTCCTCATCTCCATCAGAAGAAGCCAAGCACTGACCAATTCACTCCGCATGAATGGAGACAGGACTGATATGTGAGCTGATCTTTATACACTCCTTGGCATGCCAGGTTCTGAGTCTCAAATTCTGAGGCTCTATTCAAAATATTCACCTGATTCCTTTCACAGAGAATCAAATTATCCTGAGAAAGAGAGTATATTGTGAACTTGCATCCCATCAACTCAGCGGAAGTTTCTTTCACTGTGCCAGTAGTCACAGCCATAATTATTGGGACAGGGACCAGTAGGACTTCAACCCCAATTTTCAGCCACAAGGATCCATCTCCCTAACTTCTACCCTATAGCAAAAAAGCAACGAGAGGGAGGGGAGTCCAGCCATTCTTTGCTACTGAAGGATCGTCTGCATTACAAAGTTCCACTAGCTTAACATGCATAGATGTAATTAAACTGATGTATCTTACTCTGTGTGTTCACACTGTTGTAATTGTATCAGTATAAATTACCTCATATTTGTGCCATGTGCCCATGTTGGATTGTGCTGCATCAACTTCCATATGATTAGGTATCCTAGGGTTTCTGGAATTATGTCCAGGCCAGATGCATTATGGACACTTTTCATACCAGATGATGGCATTGATGTCCCGGCAGGAAGGAGAATAATTTTACCTGCTGTACCCCAGAATTTACATAGTTTCAGCATCAGTTCCAAACTGATGACTCTTAGCATGGGGAAGGCCAAGGGGCATACTGTGATCTGGTCAATTACTGAGTCAGAAAAGCAGACCCTGGGCTATTTGAGAGCCCCTAGCATTCAGTATTGCCTGCCTCAAGAGATAAAAAATAATTGGATTTGCCCAAAAAATCATGAGATTTTTTTTAAAGACTATATTGTGGGTTTTGGTCTGTCTTTTGATGTTTGAATTCCCCCTGCCCAGCCTCAGTCTATGTGTATGTGACAAGTAGTGTTGCCCCCTCTCCAAAATGTATTAGGTAAGGTGATTTTTGGCCCTTGCTGTAGTGCCTCTCATCCGCACATCAGCCTGTCCCCTGCCCACAATCCTGCCCCCCAATCAGTTCAGCCTGCTCAGCCCCCAATCCCTCAGTTCAACTCTCCTCCAGCCTCACCTCTATTCCTCCTGGGGTTCTTCATCCCCCTCTCCCAGGTCTGGAGGGGGCTCCAGCAGGGTCCCTTCCAGGCTGGGGGACAACCCCAGGCACTCTTCACACCCCCTGCCCCCCGCCCTTCCCAGTCTGTGTGCTGGACAGGACCAGCATTAGACTTACTCAGGCCCAAGGCAGAAACTAAGGAGTGGCCTTGACCCCTCCTCCCTTATGCTGCTCACACATTGGATTTCTGCAACATTTCTGGAGCCCAAGCCCAAACCCCATCACACGGGGCTGAAGCTGAAGCCCAAGTCCCATCACTCAGTGCGAAAACTGAAGCCTGAGCCCCATTGTGAGGGGATGAAGCTGAATCCTGAAGCCCGCCACGAGGGGCCCCCTGTGGTGTAGCACTTTGAGCAATTGCCCTGCTTGCTACCCCCTAACACCAGCCCTGGTGCTGGAGGGGGCAGAAGTAGAGAACTGTCCTACCCAGTTACTCACTGGAGGGGAGGAGAGAGGGGGAGCAGAGCTGCCCTGAGCCAACTTTTTAGCTCCTGACTCTCTTCCTGTGAGACTAGCTTCACATTGTGGGGAAAGAGCTCTGCCTGCAGCAGGTCTGATTGGTTATTTTCCCCCAGGAGGTGGCCAAGTGGGACTGACAGCCAGCCAGATAGTTCAAACTCACTAGAAGTCTGCAACTTCTCACACCATCATGCGACTGGCTCCAGCCCAGGCAAAATCTCATCACTCATGAAAAAAGTCACCAGAGGTGGCAACACTGAGAATGGCAACTATGGAAGCAGTCAGGAGGCAATGGGAGTTTTAGCAGATGTTTCAGCAGAGATACAGGGGAAGGAAGGAGGACTTAGAGATCAAATCTGTGTGGTGTGATGAAATCTAGCTACATTATTCTATGAACTATTCTATGATCAGCTACACTATGTGGAGTGCTGCTTTGGGGCAGAGCCATGAGTATAGAGTGGTGGTTCTGGATAGCTCTGGAGACTTGGGATGTCCAGCAGTGAGTACAAAATTTTGGAAGTGTAGAGATATGTTCATGAAAGATTGTGATTTGGAGATGCTCCCTCATGAGGGATTGTATTGTGAGTGTGGGAATTTGGAGATGTGCTCTGGAGGCGAGGGTTGGAAACATCCACATGGCTGTGTACAGCCATTCATCAGAGATGCTCTCCAGTTTGTTTTATTAAAGTTTTATTCCTGTCTCATTCACTGGTTAATTATTTAATGAACCCCAAGATTGTTACAGAAAAGTAGAAGGTGACTTTCCTGGATCTCTGTGCTGAACTCACTTAAACCCTGCAGCACCAGAAAATCAGGAGGAGAGTCACTCTTGATGTGAAGAGAGTGGCAATCACTCTCTGGAAGCTGGCCACCTGCTCTTGCTACCGGTCAGTGGGGAATCAACCAGATTAGAGTTGGTGGACCTGCTGTGCTGGAAGTGTGCAAGGTTATTGTGTGTGTGAATACTATAGGACATGTGCAGGAGATAGGATTGCCAGATGACCAGTTTTTGACTGGAACACCTGGTTGAAAAGGGACTCTGGCAGCTCCGGACAGCACCATTGACTGGGCCATTAAACGTACAGTTGGAAGTGCAGAGGGGCCAGCAGGCTCCCTGCCTGGCTCTGCATAGTTTCCAGAAAGCAGCTCGTATGTCCTTCTGGTTCCTAGGCAAAGGTGTGGCCCCAGGGGTTTCATGTGCTGCCCCCTCCTCAAGCAATGGCTCTGCAGCTTCTATTGTAGCCAATGGGAGCTGCGGGGGTGGCACCTGTGGGCAGGAGCAGAGCACAGATCTGCCTGGCTGTGCCTCCGCCTAGGAGCTGGAGAGACATGTCACTGCTTCTTGGGAGACACCTCAGGTAAGCACCACCCAGAGCCCACACCTCTCACCCACTCCCACACCCCAACCCCCTGCCCCAGCCCTGAACCACCTCCTGCATCCAAACTCCTTTCTGGAGCCTATACCCTGAACTCCCCCCGCACTACAACCGTCTGCCCCAGCCTGGTGAAAATGAGCAAGTGAGCGAGGATGGGGGAGAGCAACCAGTGGAGAGGGGCTCAGAGAAGGGGTGAGGCAGTGGCAGAGCCCCTGGGAAGGGATGGGGCAGGGACAGGGAAGGGTGTTCAGTTTTCTGCGATTAGAAAGTTGGCAACCCTAGCTGGGAATGCTCTGTTCACAGTATTCTTGCATTTCTTAAACAAAGCATAATGTCCTGATTTTGTCCATTGGAAAACAAAATCTCCAAGAATGATAAATTGAGCTACAACATCTGTAGAACTAGTTCCCATTAATTTGATCTAGTTCAGTGGTTCTCAACCCACAACCCGTGGGCCGCTTGTGGCTCAATCAGCACACAGCTGTGGCCCTTTTGACATCCTCAGTGTCATACCAGTGGTATATATATTGTGTGGATGTGGCCAACGTAGCACACAGAGAGCAGCATATGTGGCCCACAATGGTAAATAGTTTGAGAACCACTGATCTCAATTTTCTTATGTGAGATCCTGGCTAGCCTTCATATTCCTCTTGTAGAAACAGGAGAGAGATCACTAGTATTTATTATTTTGCCTAGGAGTCCCAATAAGAAATAATGCAGCCTCATTTGCCTTCTTTTAGCCAACCTAGAACATTTTTCTGTACTAGTTACTGATGATTCTCAGTGCAGGTTTTCTACACTTTCTCTAATACACCTTTTTCTTCATTTCAACTAGGCTAGAGCTTAATTATAGAGGACACTATTTATATATTTCAGACAGACTTCTAGTGAGATATATGCAATACTAACTTTCAAATTTCAGATGTTCTTAGTGCTTTGTTAGACTCCATTTAAGTCATTGTTTGTTATTTGCATTTAGTTCCCCTTTTTTTTAAGGGAGATGCTGGTGTGTTGTTTCATCACTATTTCTCCTCTGTTGAAACAGACTGATTCTCTATCCTTTGCCAATGTACAACTACACATGTCTGTAACAAATGGAGAGGAGAACATGTTGCAGCATCCAGCTCCCTTCTCCATTGCATAGTGTGGAAGGGACTTTGGCTCTGTCCCCACTTCTCTTGAAGTTATTTGGGGTGGCTTGTGCCCCTGATAGCACTAGGATGAAGCACAGAGACTGAAGCTGATTATTACCTTTGGATGAGGGACATAGCAAACTGTACCTTTAAGACACTGTGGAAAGAGCCCATTAGAATCTGTTGTTAAGTTATACTAATCTCCTAGAACTCATACACTGAATGTAACAGACTCACTGGCTTTGAGTGATCACTGAATACCATAGAAGAGGTCTGTAGGGAGGGGAATTTCTTGTTCTCTCACTTCCACCAAGCCCTTCCACACAAGGGCCAGTCCATAACTTGCCCTTTATTTATATAAGTTATTTCCACTTTACAAATGGTGAAACTGATATGATGAGGACGAGTAAATTACACAAGGCTGGTCACAGGAGAAGTTAGGGTCTCAAGTTAGATTAGAATCCAGGAGTGAAATCTTAGCTGCTAGTCTTGTGGTCAGACAACTGGAATACACCTCACTCCAACTGTTCTACTGAGGGCAGCAGTAACAGATGATGATGATGATAAAAGAGTTCTGGAAGGCAAAATATCTAGAGATATAACTAACTCAGCACTGGATCTACACTATCTGGGCTTCCTTTAAAACTTAAACTGCCTTCCCTCCAAAAAGGAAGAACATACCTGTATGGTGTGATAGAAAAGACAAATAGCACTCCAGATACTCTGGCACTAGTGTAGAAAATGCAGATCTAGTGTAGATCCACAAAACAGATGTGTGTTTGAAACAAGATATTACGTTGTCTTCCTGCCACAGGATATCTTATGATTGACAAAGGACAACTTACATGAAAATGGGGAGACAACAATTTGCGTTGTCTACACTAAATATTGCATTAAGGAAAGATGATGGGAAGAAGGCATATTGTCCTGGCTAATGATGAAAGTGATTGTCTCAAACACTGTGGAAAAATTGTTCCAGAACAGACTGCCTTTCTAAAACTGTGAAGGTCAGGGTCTCCTAGTGTACTGGTTCTGTGAACTGAAACCAACATTTTCAAACTTAAAGTTAGGCACCTAGAAAAAGCAACTTAATGTTCACAGGTACTGGATTTTCCATTCTGAAAAGAATCCCATCATGAGACTGAGTTGACAAATCAAAACTGGCCATACAAAAAACCCCAAACAACAAATAACCACCAAAAATCAAACAAACAAAAAAGGGGATCACTCAGTCACCCTAAGCCACCATATAATGGCAATGCTGCCAACTCTTGTGATTTTTTCTTGAGTAACACAATTTTGGCCCTGCTGCAGGGCCAAGTGATGTAAACAGCTACAGCCTTCATGCAATTTCCAGACCTGCCAAGGAGAAAAGCACCTCTGATTGGCTGGCTTCCCCACCTCTCTACCTTCTTAGAAAAAGAGGAGCATCCCCTTTCATGAAAGAGTTGACTCTTCTCTGCTCCCTTCTCCTCCATTACCATTATGCCTGGAAAAGGAGTGAAGAGGACTTCTGCTACAACTTGCCTCTGCCCCAGATCTGAAGAGCCCCTGGAGCTTGTCAGCATCCAATCCTGGAAGGTGAAGAAAGAACAGACGTGTGCTGAGGGGCAAGAGGCATATGTAGGGCTGAGTGGGCAGAGTTAATGTGATGCTGGAAGACCCATAATCACTTGATGTAGGGTGCATAATTGATATATGGTGGGGGAGAGGGTGTTAGAAAATTAATGATCATTTTGGGGCTTAGGGAGAAGCTGGAAGCTCTGCATTTTCAGGCAGCACTATGATGTAACTTTCTGCCATTTTATGCAAATTAAAGATCCTCTGGCTTTTTGTCGCAAGGTGTAGGCAGGTATGGATTTTGGAAAAGCAAAGTAAACTAGAATTAGTGTAAAAAGAAAAGGAGTACTTGTGGCACCTTAGAGACTAACAAATTTATTAGAGCATAAGCTTTCGTGAGCTACAGCTCACTTCATCGGATGCATTAAGTGAGCTGTAGCTCACGAAAGCTTATGCTCTAATAAATTTGTTAGTCTCTAAGGTGCCACAAGTACTCCTTTTCTTTTTGCGAATACAGACTAACACGGCTGCTACTCTGAAACCTAGAATTAGTGTGTGACAGTGACCTCGCTCAGAGCGGCTTATTATCACTCACACATTAGAAGTGCACAAAGGGATTTCAAAATTAAGAAGACAAAACAGATTTTTTTTGTTAAATTATTATTTTTTTGGATAAGCTTATCATTTTGGGGGGTCTGCCTCATGATTTTTGAACTTTGGGGGTTAGCAATACTGTAGTAACTGGAAATTAAGAAAACAAAATGAAAAATAGAGACTGAAATGAAGATTGAAAAACAAACAGGTCAGTTTTTGTTTAGTTTTCATCAAAATACTTGAAAACTGAGACATTTGGAAAAAACATAATTAGTCTTGTAAAAACATTCTTAAAAGCCATTTTCTGGCAAATGACTTCATTTGAATAATTTCATCCTTGGTAATAATAAATAACAAAATTAACAAAATTCTCAAACAATCTGGGAACTGAAATTTATTTGTATAGACATCAGTGTTGCCAGCTTGTGTTTTTATTGTGAGTCTCATGATATTTAGTGTTTTCCTAAAGCCCCAGCTACTGCATTAATGTGACCAGTGAGAATCTTACCATTTATTTTGATAAAAAAGGAAATTTATAGCCTTTATGGTTGCAGAGAAAATGTGACACGCGTGCATCCTAAAGGCTCAAAAACCGGCAGACAAATAAAAAGTATCCAGACTGTATTATTTTTAAGACAAGATCAATATTTGGGGGCGGAGATGGGGGAGCTAACTCATGATTTTTGAATGCATGGGTTTGGCAATGTTGTTGACTCTTCTTTGAAGAGTTACAAATAACCAACAACATCTGGGGGGAAAATCAGTTCAGTCCTGAGCAGGCTGTGAGTAGAAAAAAATGTGCTCTGTCTGCCAATTCCTTCATTGTGAACAACTTACTCTAGGGGCCTGATCCAAAGCCAGTCCAAAGGTATTCAATGGACTTTGGATCAGACCTAGTTGTGGCAGTTCTATGAAGCTTGTGTGAGAAATCCTAGTCGTCCTTCTGTAACACACCGCGGTCCTAACTGAGGAAAATATTTTAGCACTGGCTTCATTTTAAACAGGTGAGTAGGCCTATTGAAGTCAATTACACTACTCCCATCCATAAAGCATATGCTTATGAGCTTTGCTGTATTAGGACCTAATTACTGAAGCCTGCGTGTTTGCGGAGAAATGTTCTGTAACGTGCAGTGTACTCTGTGGGCCTGATTCTCCAGTGTTTTGCTCCTTGTGTAGTCACTTGTGTACGTATGATGTGAGTAAAAAATGGGGGGGGGGGGCAAAACGCTACCATTCTGATTTGGAGAGACAAGGTAAATGAGTTAATTTCTTTCATTGGACCAAGTTCTGTTGGTGAGAGAGACAAGCTTTCAAACCACAGAGTTCTTCCTCAAATCAGGGAAAGGAAATCCCAGCATCACAGCAAACTGCAAAGTAAAACAGATTGGTAGTTTTATAACCACTTTGCATTGGAGTAAATGACTATGCAAGACAGGGGAGACCGGGCCCTGTTTATTATAATATATGCTATTCCATTAAAGGGTCAAAAATCATATGCATTTTAAAAATCCATAGTCTGCAGTCAGACAAATTCCATCCAGAGACCAGTAGATAGCTGTACACTTTTGGATGTTCTTTAAGCAAATTTTTAGTTTAATTTTAAATTTAAGTTTTTCCACCAAATGCATCTGATGAAGTGAGCTGTAGCTCACGAAAGCTTATGCTCTAATAAATTTGTTAGTCTCTAAGGTGCCACAAGTACTCCTTTTCTTTTTAAGCAAATTGCAATGAAACACAGCAAAAAAAGATTAGGTAGGGGAAAATACAAAGGCAGAAGTAAAAGCTAGAACAAAGATATAGATACAGAAACCAGAGTCCACCAATGCCTGTCCTCCAGCAACTATAGGAAATCAATCAAGGAGGACATGATCATCTGATTCAGAAGATGCTGAAAAAAGCAAAGTCCCTGCTCTAAATCCTTAGATTGTATAAATGTAACCGATTGTGCTATCATTACAAACAAAAGCAGGCAATACATTTTCAAGACCAGACATGCCTGACTAATAAATTGTTCCCTAGGATGGCAGTTTGATGTATTCAAGGGAAAAACAACTTAGAAAGATTAATTTTGTTAATTGTACTTAAATAGAATTCTCTTATTTTGAAGATCAAAGCAGAGCTATTGCCTAACATGGCCAGTGGATGTTGTGATGAGTTCATACTGTGCTCTAAATACTAGGTTGAGGTGGCAAAGATTAAAGGGAAGTAATCAGAAATTAAAAGTTTTTTTGATCAGCACTACAAAACTTTGCCTTTTAGAGATGAATTTATTACTTCTGAAAGCTGTTAAATTAACAGCTCTGGATACAAAGATTTTTTTTTTTATCCACAGAAGAGGCAATGGCAGTGCAAGCTTTCCTATAATATCTCACCAATATACCTCCTCCAGGATTGTATAACTTCAGTCTCCATGCACATTCATACCTTGGCCACTCTGCTAGGTCTGCCAACAAGGGTTATAACTAGTGTAAATTTTGATGATGGTTTTTTAAATGCGGATATTGAGGAGTAGGAACTAACAGAAACCTTGATCAATTCATGTAAGGTGGCTTCCAAACAGCTATCAACAACAACTTTCAGTTACTACTGACTAAACAGGATTCATACCTACAGTGGAGAGGCTCTGTATCTCATTAGCAGTCTGTAAAGCCAACTATCCCTTGTTTTTTACATATTTACTCCAAAAACTGACTCTTTTATAAAAAAATAATTATTTTACTTATTAGTCTTGAATTAAAGGTTCAAAGATTAATGCTCTGATGAGAAAATTTGACAACAGCATTACCGACAGACTTACTGAAAGATATGTATTTTCCTGCATAATAAAATAGGGTCTTAAAATGCTTTACTGACATTCCTAACTGTTTTGCCAAAGTGTTAACTACACGCTGATTTAGGGGTACATTTTCAATGCACTTATCTCCCATTTGTGGCATTTGCATGTCTAATCTCTATGCAATGAACTGTTAATTTACCCCTTAGTGTTCCCAAGAAATATAATTTATATGCACATAAAATCTCAATGTAATATCTAGAGATGAAATCCAACAGAAACAGTTTACTATGAAATCCAGTCTTTGTTCCCTTATTTTTCCACTTCACTGATTGTTGCTTTTTTCTAAGTACTTCTGGAGATCTCTCCCATAGCCCTTCATTATATTGGATTTTTATACCACTTTATTTGGGAAATAAAACTAAAAAGCATTTTATATTGCTTGATTTCCCATGATTGTTGAGATGATTTGCTAGACTTAAAAAAACCTAACAATTGAAACCTGACATAAAGGTGCCAGAGTGCAAAATGCTAATCAATATAAGGAAAAAACTAAACCAACTCTCCCTTTAATACAAAGGATGTGAGATATATTTTATTTGAATCAAATGCTATTTAGCAACTTAAGTATCTGCAGCACTTCTAATAACTTGGGTAAGATGTATTGATTTCTCAATTGATTTTTTTAATATACCTTCTCTGTGAGGGAGTTCTTACTGAACAGCAAAGAGTGACTGTGCTAATACCGACTCTAAACAGTGTGGAGGTGTTCAGATATTCAGGATGGGTAGTTATTGGATTCCAAATTACTGTAGATCTGTATTTTTCACTTGAAGGAACTATATTATTTATGTATTTATCTCATATAGTTTGCAGCATTTGAAGTCTTTTAATTATGAAGTGTTCTTTTTCCAAAGAGGAGAGCTAAACATGAATAATTAGAACCGTTTACATAAGAGTGAGAGATTTACATATGGACTGAGACAGTATATAGTCCTGGGGCTACTGTATATTAACCTTTTCCTCCAGCTTCAGAGTAATACATAAAGAGGATATTTTTCTCCAACACACAAAACAGATCTACATGTCAGAATAATGCATAAGAATAGATTTAAAAATCCGTGGATTTATGCTCTGATAGCTGCAGTGTTATAAAAATGAGTCAGGAAATTTTAAACAACACTATTTTTTCCTTCAGACATGAAGCAAAGTAATTGTAAATAAAAACGCTTCACTTTTTCTCTGGAGCAGTTTTATACAACCAAGAGATAAAGAATAAAATCCTGACCCTATTGAAATCAAAGGGAGTTTTGTCACTGACTCCAATGGGGCAAAGATTTCACCCAACGTGTGCAGTCCTTATACAGGTAAAAGATCCCATTGAACTCAGTGGAAGTTTTGACTGAGTAAGCATTGTAGGACTTCACCACAAATATTTCAATAAAGTGATTTCTGAAGTTTAGAACATCTCTAGCATGTCATATACTCAAAGAGAAATTGCATCTTAAGAACAAATTCTAAACGTTCCCTGGCAAAGATAACTTTAAAATCCTAGAACTAACAGTTCAGGGAAACATTTTATGTTCTAAATAGCTAACCACTGAAGAGCACTTGCAAATGCTCAGCACTGAAAAAAACAATTTTCAGCAACATAAATCTGAACTCTAATATGCAATTCTAAGGGCCGAATGATGACCGCCCATGAGTAGATGCACAAGTAAAGAGAGAGGGTGCAGGAGCCTCATGCTTCCTTAGCAGTCCTGCACAGAGAAAGAAGCCATAATGAGGGCTGTCTACACTCAGGAAAGAGGATGTCAATAATGGTGCTGGGACACTCATTGCCACCGAGGGAATGAAGGAGAGGATCTGGGATATGGCCTTGTCCTGAAAATATGTAGGTGGCTGCATTTTACTATGAAGTTCATGCTATTTTTTCCATACAGGTGTAGCAAAGACTTATCCTCTTTTCCCCTGCCCCCCTCACCCCACTTCTCTTCAGTGTTCCCTCTTTTGTACTTTTCTTTCCATTTAGCTCATCCCTTACCAACTAAGCCTACCAAAACAAAACAAAAATACACACTACACAAAAACAAACTGTTTGCTGCCATCCTATTGTTCACTCTGCTTGTGTGTTACACCCTTGCCCCCACCCTGTATCTTGTCAATTTAGGTTTTAAGCTCCTCAAGGCAGGGACTGTCTACTACTGTGTTTGTATAATACCCAGCACAGTGGGGCACCATTCTTGGTTGGCCCTTAAGATCTACCAGAATAAACATGGTTATTGATAAAGACTGGTGGTGAGTATGCTTCCCCAATGCCCCTTAAAGGCTTTATGCCTGCCTCAAGTCTCTGTACACATAAAAGGCATAATTCAGAGGTGAGGTTTAAGGTGAGGTAAGTTAGATCCTCTTGCAGTAACACACTCTCTTGGAATGGATATAAGTAGTTGTAAGGGAATGCAACTGACTGTTAAATAATTTAACTGACGCCATCTAAAACATCTCTGAATTTGGTCCACTGTTTCCAGCTAATGCTGCTAATGTGGTGCACTTCCTTCCTCCCACCATGCAGTTACAAGTCTGGGAGTCAAAACTTAGTCTGTGGTTTCTGCCTGGCCATGGACTGATCTAACATTTTTAGAGAGGTTTTTGGTGACATTCACTGTATATTATGCACCCAAAACTTGTTAATACTGAGAGTTGGATTGCTAAAAATATATCCTTTAGTACAAACAATCTCCACCCCTAAGCCTCTCCTTTCTATGAATCACAAACTGTCCTCAGTCTGCATCGGGAACTCCCATTGATATCAATGAATGTCCCATGTGCAGACCGAGCAGCACATATAAGGACAAGTGCAGAGTCCTGCACTTAGGACAGAAGAATCCCAGGGACTAGGAACCGAATGGCTAGGCAGCAGTTCTACAGAAAAGGACCTAGGGGTTACAGTGGATGAGAAGCTGGATATGAGTCAACAGTGTGTCCTTGTTTCCAAGAAGGCCAATGGCATTTCGGAATGTATAAGTAGAAGCATTGCCAGCAGATCGAGGGATGTGATCATTCCCCTCTATTCGACATTGGTGAGGCCTCATCTGGAGTACTGTGTCCAGTTTTGTGTCATCTGGAGTACTGTGTCCATTACAAGAAGGATGTGGAAAAATTGGAAAACATCCAGCGGAGGGCAACAAAAATGATCAGGGGACTGGAACACATGACTTATGAGGACAGGCTGAGGGAACTGGGATTATTTAGTCTGCAGAAGAGAAGAATGAGGGGGGATTTGATAGCTGCTTTCAACTACCTGAAAGGGGGTTTCAAAGAGGATGGATCTAGACTGTTCTCAGTGGTAGCAGATGACAGAACAAGGAGTAATAGTCTCAAGTTGCAGTGGGAGAGCTTTAGGTTGGATATTAGGAAACATTTTTTGACTAGGAGGATGGTGAAACACTGGAATGCTTTACCTAGGGAGGTGGTGGAATCTCCTTCCTTAGAAGTTTAAAGTCAGGCTTGACAAGGCCCTAGCTGGGATGATTTAGTTGGGGATTTGTCCTGCTTTGAGCAGGGGGTTGGACTAGATGACCTCCTGAGGTCCCTTCCAACCCTTATATTCTATGATTCTATGATTCTATATTCCTGGGATGGCACCTGATCCTACCAGTACTCAGCCCTTGCATTAGAACCCAAACCTAATCACTGGTGAGCCAAAAATCCTTTCTTCTGGCATAGAGTTAAAAACAGTTCCTCTTGCAAAGTATTATGCAGTTCTATATAAAACAAAGGATTTTGTGGGTGAAGCTAACTCTTGTTCAATAATGTTGTTAAATCTCAGAGAAGACTTTGTTTTCATAGTATTTTGTAGCTTTCTTCCCAAGAAATACATAGTCTTACACAATTGTGGTTAGTTTGAAATTGGGTAAATAAATATTGAAAATGTCCTTAAATTGATATGGTTACAATTAAACCAATTCTAATGGCCCATTAACCACTAGGTGGCACCAAACAGCCATTAGTCGTAAACTTTCTGTGGCTCAAAAGCTTAGTAGATATTAGAGTGTGCCAAATACTGAGGATTCACCTACATTTTACCTGCAATGTCGGCCTATTTAAAACTAAAAAGGCAAGGATCTAAACTAGCAAGGATTTTAATCATACAAGAGTTAAAATGCACTAAAAAGTAAATTAGTTGTGGCTGATCTAAATGTAAAGTTCTGATGACTTTTTCTTGGGAAGGATAGTGCCACGTGAGATTAACTGCTTCCATTTATTAAAGGAAGGAAAGATTTTGTACTAATATCACTTCCTATATACATTATACTAATATATGTATTTAAGGAGTGCTGGGACATAAACAAGACCAATGCCACAAAGATATGTACACTAATAATCAAGTTACCAGTACAAATACATATATAAACTCTGCCACCCACCATAGATTAAAGCCTAATTATAAATGAAGATAATAATAATCATTTTCTTTTCAAATTTATTTTGGGAAAACATCAGGTGGCATCTTAAATCTAACAGTAACTAGTGGAGGGCCAATCATCTTGTGGGATATAGTCAGTAAACCTTGAGCTCAGATGTGGGTATTATCGATCCAGTTCTATTTCTTAAATTTCAATGTTCCAACTGTCAGGGTTTGGCAGGGTTACTGGCTTAGTAGAAGAGGGAAACGGTAGACATGATATCTTGATTTTAATAAGGCTTTTGACACAGTACCACATGACATTCTCAAAAGCAAACTAGGGAAATGTGGTCTAGATGAAATTACTATAAGGTGGGTGCACAAATGGTTAAATCCATACTCAAAGGGTAGTTATCTATGGTTTCCTGTCAAACTGGGAGAACATATCTAATGGCATCCTGCAGGAGTCAGTTCTGAGTCGAGTACCATTCAATATTTTCATTAATGACTTGGATACTACTGTGGTGATTTTGCTTATAAAACTTGCAGATGGCACCAGGCTGGGAGGAGGACAGGAACTGAATCCAAAAAAAGGCTAACGGGGTGTACGTCAACAAATTGGAAAATTGGTCTGAATTTAACAAGACGAATTCAGTAAAGATAAATGAAAAGTACTTCATCTAGGAACCAAAAAAAATCAAATGCACAACCACATGGATGGAGGGCAAACCCCTGCTTTGGGGAGGGCTGCACCCTTTCTGCTGTCTGCAGCTCTTCTGCCGGAGGCTTGGCCCCCCACATATTGGACCCCCGAACCCCCACTCTGGAGGGGAGCCCTGAGGGCACCCTGCAACTGGAGGAGTCCCAGTCTGCCCATCTCAGCCATGATGGGCCGCTCTCCCTCGAATGCCAATCCAGTCCTAGCCACACCGGGCCAAGCCGCCGCCGCCTCCTCCCAAGCTGTTGTGGCTGGGCTGAGCCGCCACCTCCCCCTACGTGCCTGCCCAGCCCCCCAGCAGCCCCAGCCCCACCGTGCTCAGCCATATGCAGCACATAGCCGAGCAGCCTCACTCCTCTGCCAGACCCTCCAGGCTACCACTGGCTCACCACATTCCCTCCTAACTCCCTCAACCCCCAAAAGGAAGGACACGGTGAGCAGTGGCAGGCAGACAGGCAGCAGCAGCAGAGGCAATGGGGGTCTTGGGGAAGGGGAAAGGGCAGGGCCACCGCAGCCAAGGTGTCTGATGGCGGGTCCGCAGCAGGTTTAGCCTTCCTTGGCCTATTATACCTGCCGTCCATGCACAACTGCAAAATGAGGAATATCTGGCTGGATGGTAATACTGCTGAAAGGGATCTGACGTTACAGTGGATCACAAATTCAATAAGTCACCAATGCACAACAGTTGCGAAAAAGGCTAATGGGGTATATTAGTAGGAGTGTTGTATGTAAGATATGGGAGGTAATTGTGCCACTGCTGAGGCCTTAGCTGGAGTATTGTGTCCAGTTCTGGGCACAACACTTCAGGAAAGATGTGGACAAATTGGAGAGAGTCCAAAGGACTGCATCAAAAATGATAAAAGATTTAGAAAACCTGATTTATGAGGAAAGGATAAAAAAACTGGGCATGTTAAGTCTTGAGAAAAGAAGACTGAGGGGGGACCTGATAAGTCTTCAGATATGTTCAAGGCTGTTTTGAAGAAGGCTGTGATCAATTGTTCTCCACATCCACTGAATTTAGGACAAAAGGGAACGGACTTAATCTGCAGCAAGGAAGATTTAGGTCAGATATTAGGAACGACTTTATAACTATAAGGGTAATAGAATAATCTTCCAATGGAGATTGTGGAATCCCCATCACTGGCAGTTTTTTAAGATCAGATTGGATAAACATTTTTCAGGGATGATCTAGGTTTAGTTGGACCTGCCTCAGTGCAAGGGATGGACTCAGTGGCATGTGAAGGTCCCTTCTACCTTCTTTAATAGCTTTGCCAAGGGAACTTGTGCAACTAGGGCAATGTGCAAAGTAAGCAAGGTGTCTTCAGAAAGGCATGAGACCTGTGTGTAAACATTTATACTGCACTCATCATCATGGCATCTAAGAGCAGGACCTCCAACTGGATCCATGCCTCAGTAGAGTAATGAGACCTAAATATTGCTATGGTATTGTTACACTTTCGACCTCAGTGGTTAGCTAATATTCAGAGCATTGCAGATTAATTCCATTAAAGAGAGAAAGTAATGATGGTGTCAGATATTCCTTTGATGCAATCCTGTGTATTTAGAAAGAATGTATGCAAACTAATGTTTCCCTGAACATAGTAGGAATCAAACAGGAGGCCATTTCTTTGCTTACAATTCCAAACCTCTTTCCAGCCAGCACTCAGCTCAAAAAGGTCTACCGGCTTTCAGAATCTCCTTGGCTTTTTCGCTGCCTTCTCTCTAACTCTTCTCCATGTGCTTCTGCTTATAGACTCACTCTGTCACTAAACAATACCCAGCGAACATTTCCGCACACATAACTCAGTTTCTCACTGGTCTTGTATGTGACCAGAAATTTTGATATCATGAAAAATTGTCAGAAATTTTTGACCATTTCTATTTACCCTAAAAACATGCTGGATCAGACCAATCATTCTTCTAGCACAGTATCTTGTCTCCGATTGTGGCCATACCAAAATTTCATGGAGAGTGTACAGAAAAGGGCAATTTTGGTGCGATCCATCCCTTTCTTCCATTCCCAACTTCTGATATTTAGGGTCACCTGGAGCCTTGGGTTGCATCCCTGACATCTTGTCTAAGCCATTGATCCTCCATGAACTTAGTTATTTTTTTAACCCAGTTATACTTCTGGCCATCCCAACATCCCATAGCAATGAGTTCCATGGGTTAATTGTGCATTGTGTGAAAAACTACTTCCTCTTGTTTGTATTAAACCTGCTGCATATTCATTTCATCAGGTGACCCTGTTTTCTGTATTGTAGGAAAGGATAAATAACATATCTCTAATCATTTTTTCCACACAATTCATGATTTTATAGAGCTCTATCATATCCCCCTTACTCAACTTTTTTCTAAGATGAACAGCCCTAGTCTTTTAAGTCTCCCATCATATGGAAGCTGTTCCATATGCTTGATCATCTATGTTGCCCTTCTCCAAACCCTTTCCAGTTCCACTATTATTCTTTTTGAGATGGGGCACAATATTCAAGAGGTGGGTGCACCATGGATTTATATACTGCTTTTATGATATTTTCTGTCTTACTTTCTATCCCTTTCCTAATAGTTCCTATTATTCTGTTAGCCATTATGACTGCTGCTGTGCACTGAGCTGAAGTTTTCAGAGAACTATCCATGGTAATGCCAAGATCTCTTTCTTGAGTAGTAACAGCTAATTTAGAACCCATCATTGTATACATGTAGTTGGGATTATTTTTCCCAATGTGCACTACTTTATAATTACCAATGTTGATTTTCATCTGCCATTTTATTGCACAGTCACCCACTTTTGTGAGAGTCCCCTCCAACTCTTCACAATCAGCTTTGGACTTAACTATCTTGAATAAATTTTATACCATCTGCAAACTTTGCCACTTCAATGGTCACTCCCTTTTCCAGATCATTAATGAATATGTTGAACAGTAGAAGTACCAGTATAGATCCTTGGAGGACTCCACTGCTTCCCTCTCTCCATTGTGAAAACAGACCATTTATTACTACCCTATCTTTTAGCCAGTTATTGATCCATGAAAGAACGTTCTTTCTTATCTCATGACTTCTTACTTTGCTTAAGAGCCTTTGGCATAAGACCTTGTCAAAGGCTTTCTGAAAATCCAACACTATATACAGAGTCACCCTTATCCACAAATTTGTTGACATCCTTAAAAAATTCTAAGAGATTAGTGAGGCATGACTTCACTTTGCAAAAACTGTGTGGACTCTTCCTCAGCAAATCACGTTTATCTGTATCTGATCATTCTGTGCTTTCTATAATTTCTACCAATTTGCCTGATACTGAAGTTAGGCTCACCAACCTGTAATTGCCAGGATTGCTTTTGGAGCCTTTAAAAAAAATCAGTGTCACATTAGCTACGCTCCAGTCATCTGATACAAAGGCTGATTTCAGTGATAGGCTACTTCCCACAGTTGGTAGTTCTACCATTTCATATATGAGTTCCTTCACAACTCTTTGGTGAATACCATCTGGTCCTGGTGGTATTAAATTACAGTTTAAATTATCAATTTGTTCTAAAACCTCTTTTATTTACACATCGCTGTGGGACAGTACTTCAGAATTGTCACCAAAAAGAATAGTTGTGATGTGGGGATCTCCCTTACATCAGTGGGCTGTGGGTATCATAGGCCAGGGGAGGCTGAGCCTCCCCAAACAGCCTGGCATGGCCCCGCCCATTGGCCACCCCCAAGGAGTGCCTGCTTCCAGAGTTCCTGCTCTTTCGTGGTCCAGGCTGGGCAGGATGGCCTGCCCCTGGGACTCTGGGAGGCTGGGGCTACCCGCCTGGTGCTCCCAGGGCTGGGGTTGGGGGCATTGGGCAGGACCACCCGCCCTGGATTCTGGGGCTGGGGTTAGGGGCACTGCTGCTGTGCCAGCTGCCTCGAGCTCCAGGGCTCAGGTTGGCAACACTCCGGCCACACCACCTGCCCCACGCTCCGGGGTAGCGGTCGGGGGCGCTGGGGCAGCCCGGGGCTGGGCTGTGGTGGCCAGCAGCTGTGGTGGGGGTGCTCTGGGCTCCAGCAGGAGTAGGGGACAGAAGGAATTGGGGAGGGGTGGGGAGTTGGGCAGAAGAGGAGGGGCCGGGGGCTAGCCTCCCCAAAGGCCTGTTCACCTGCCGCCCATGCCCACATCCTCTGCAGTGAAGACCAATGCAAAGAATTCATTTAGCTTCTCTGCAATGGCCTTGTTTTCCTTGAGTGCTCCTTCGTAATCTAGTGGCCCCAGTGCCAGTTTGGCATGCTTCCTGATTCTGATCTACTTACAAATTTTCTTTTTGTTAGCTTTTTCATTGTTAGCAAGTTGCTTCTCAAATTCTTTCTTGGCCTGCCTTATTATACTTTTACACTTACCCTGCCAGAGTTTGTGTTCCTTCCTATTATTCTTATTAGGCTTTGACTTCCACATTTTAAAGAGTGCCTTTTTGCCTCTAATGGCCTCCATTACTCTGTTGTTTAACCATGGTGACCATTTTTTTGATCCTCTTATTGTCTTTTCTAATTTGGGGTATATAAACCTCTATTAGTCTGAACCTCTATTATGGCATTTTTAAAAATCCCCATGATATAGGTGGCCAGTAGTATATTCCTACTGCCATACCCTTATTATTCAAGCATGGAATTTCTATCTATAGAGACTCATCTACGGTACAGTTTGTTTCATTTAAAATTTTTACTTTATTTGACTCTATGCTTTCTTCACACAAATGCTACTCCCACACCAGCCCGACCTATTCTGTCATTGCTATATATTTTATACCTTGGTATTACCATGTCCCATTGATTGTCCTCATTCTACCAAGTTTCCATGATGCCTATTATATCACTCCCTTCCACTCTTTCCTTATCAGCCTTCCACATATAATTCCCCACCTACAGCTGACATACAGAAAAGACATCTGAATGCAGTTACACTCAGAGTTCCAAGTACCTGAGGCCTAGCAGGGACTTTTTTTCCCCTTGCCACTGCTCAGAATGTCTCTAAGAGCAACCATAGCGCTGCTCCCTCTCCAGGATGGGGAGCCTCTCTGTGGCCAGCCCTTTATAAACAGCTATTAGGCATCACACAAGCCACGGTTCAGCAAAGTGCTTAAACGTATGTCTAACTTTAAACATATGAATAGTCCTACTGACATCAGTGGGACTATAATATTCTAAAGCACTTGCCTAACTTGAAGTACAATATTGAACTGGGATCACAGTGATTGGCTGGAGAGGGCTTACGGGTGTGCCTGGGAGCCCTTTTTTAAATATCCACCTCCAATTTGAGGGGAGAGTTGGAGTAAAGCCACTGTCTCCCATGAAATTACCTCTTTCTGCTGGATTCACAGATGCCTTGCCCTCAGGACTTATTAAAATACTCCTCCCACACAAACTTTTTGCCTTGGGAATGCACCAGATTTTTACAAAAGCTCTCTCCATCTTTCTACCACTCACCCTCTTCAAATTTGAACTTCAAAGCTGAATGCCATGCTCTAGTGCTCATACTCAGCATATTTTTCAAGAACAAAGTAAAAACATTTCAAGCAAAGTGCACTTAATACAAGTTTATTTACCAAGTGTTGCTGCTTCCCGCCTAGAATCTCGTTATGACAAAGCATTTGGGTTACAATGGGGGCACACAAACAGATTCCTCCTCTCTGCCAACTCATGCCACTCCAGGACATGGATGTTTATCACACATAGATGAGGCCTAAGGTGGAAGGGAGAAAACTTTGTGGGAGTTGCCTGACAGACTATCACTTGTGTCACAGCACATACATCTGGTATGTGATGTCAGTTTAACAAATGGATAAACTGAGGCACAGCCTAGATGAGTGACTTGCCTTAGTTCTCAAAGGTCCTAATCCAAAAATCCACTGAAGTCTACTATGGCACCTGATCTTGGGGCCTCTCAGGGGACATAACTTGAGAGAGCTTACCTTTTCTGTCTATATCTCTCTGCTGATGTAGCCAAAGATATAAATGAAACTCAAGACAGAATTATTTTGTTGAGCAAATGTGTGTTCTAAGCATAGTTTGACAATCACACACATGAGATAGCATATTCTTCTCCCCACCCTCTCCCTCTTCCTCTCCCACCCTATTCCAACTAATTGCAGGATACACGGGCTCAAACCTCAGTTAGAGACCAGAAAGGATGATACAATAGTCTTAAAACTTCTCTTAGAGCACACAGAAATCTTTTGAGAATCAAGACATATTTTCTCTTCATCTTCCAACTCTCTTCCTTTTCTTTCCAGAGCTCCTGGATCCACCTTTTCCTTAAATCTGTCATATAGGCTGGACCTTCTTTATTATTGAGCAAGTTCTAATCCTTTTATAAAACAACCTACTTTCTCAATTAGCATGGTTTCAGTCTGTAGCAGAGATCTAGCTGGATATCCCTGGGCCTCAGTTAATAAGAGTAGTTTTTAACCTGCAGGTTTTGGGAAGATGAATTATGGTGGCACTGTACATTTCTTCCAAGTTTTCTGAGAGGTATAAATAGGGCTGGCCATTTAACAGTTCCGTTTAACAACAAAATTTGAGGTTTGAAATTTGTCTTCATCATAATGTGGAGTGAAAATGAGACCTTTTGAAATTGTTTGTGAAAATTCAGCAATACACCCACCACAGAATAGATAGGTGGTTAGGGCATTTGTGTGGGATGTGAGAGACATATTCAAGTCCCTGTATCAGACAGAGTAGGAATTTGAAGCTGAGTTGCTTACATCCCTGGTGAGTGTCCTAACCACCATGCGCTCGCTCACTCTAAATCTTGCTCTCTCCTCCTGAACCTCAGAAACCTGTCTCAGAGTTCAGGGCAACTGCAGCTGGATTTCCCCTCTATGGTCCACCAAGATCACCCACTCTCAGGCTTCCAGTTTCCAGCTCCCCAGCCATCATCTCTCCTGGTGAAGACACACATCTCTCTCCCTCCTGACCAGGGTATTTCCAGGCTGCACAGCTTTCCAGGGGCAGCAGGTTTGTATAATTTTTGGTGGTGTCCAGAATGGGCCCAAGTCCCACCCCGCCACACACGCACACTCCTGCCTAAGGCTCTGGGAGGGAGTTTGGGTGGGGGCGGGGGTTGAGGTGCAGGCTCCAGGAGGAAGTTTGAGTACAGGAGGGGTGCGGGCTCTGGGATAGAGTTTGGGTGCTGGGTGCAGGCTCTGGGCTTGGACAGAGAGGTGGGGTGTGGGAGGGGGTGTAGGGTGTGGGGCTGGGCAGGGGATGAGGAGTTTAGGGTGCAGCAGACAGGCTGCCCCAGGGCTGGGTGGGGGACAGAGAGGAGGACTCCTCCCAGCCCTCTCCCCGCCGGCAGCAGCGAGCTCCTGGGGGTGGGACCCCACCTCAGCCCCCCCAGCATGACACTTACCCAAGCCCCACCAGGCTGCTGCTCAGGACGTCCAGCCAAGCTAAGTCTCCCCCCGCCCAGAGGCGACTCAGAGTTGCCTGCCGAGGGTGGGCTGCCATGTGCCTCTTCCCCTCCTCCCTCTACCCTCCGCCAACGCAGCCACCTCAGCCTGCCCCTGGCACTGTGGGACACTCTGGGGGAGGCACATGGGCGAGTCAGGTGGGACGGGGCCCCAAACATTGGTCTAGCCGTGTCTCTGGGGCCCTGAATTTTCTGGAGCCTGGGCACCATGGGCCCATACAACTCCCTGCCCCTGCAGCTTCCTACCTATTCTGTGAATTCCCCAGCAAAGTCAGACTGCCTAAGCAGGCCTGTTTTGCCTTCCTTCCTCAGAGATGGTAAACAGTGTAATGGCCACAGTTAAGTTACCACACGCTCTATCTAAGTAAGCACATTTATTCTTAAGCTGAAAGCATTACAGAGAAAACACACTAAAGAAATAAAAGAACCTACATACATGCTAATAAGCTTACCAGAGATCACCCCGACTCCAACAAGAGCTCTAGCAAATGAACCACCCTTCAAATTCCTCACAGGGGTTTTGCTGTGGTTATGCTGTGCATAACTCCTTTTGCTCAGATCAAGAACACACATGAATCTGCAAGTTACTCTTTCCCAGCCAGGTCATGGACAGCCAACTTCGTAGTTGGAGCCAGAGTCCACAGTCATGAGACAGGATGAAGAGTCAGTTGGGTCAGCTGGGAGGTCAGAAGCAGGAGACAGACTGGCAATCAGAACTGTGAGTCAGGAACCAGAGGCAGGCTGTGTCAGGATACCGGGGGTCAGAGGCAGGAGACAAACTAGAGGTCTGAACCACAGGACAGATACTAGGAGTCAAGCCGGGTCAGGATGCAAGGAAATCAACCAGGGAAGCAGAAGCAGGAGTCACAAGGCACCACGGTCTAGAGCAGGGTGGAGCCCACTTATTCAGACAGCTTCCTGTTCCTTCTGTTGGCGTCAGTAGGGCCAGTGGGGCAATCAGCTGCTCTAGGACTCTGCAAATCGGCCCTTGGGGTGGAGCCACACAATGGGATGGGCTTTGTGGGTCCCAGGTAAGCTACCATTAGTAGGCTGCCAGGTGGAGGGTTGGAGCATGGCTGAACACTGTGAGCCTGGGTTTGAGACCCCTGGGTTATGACATCACCCCTCACCTAGGGGTGCCCTTTACGTGAGGTGGGTCTACACTTGTTGGAGTGGCTCCTGTGGAAGGCCCGAACCAGGGTAGGAGTATGAACATTTCCAGCTGCTCCCAAGTGATTTCTCTGGGCTGTAACCTTTCCAATCAATCAGGTATCATAATTTGCCTCCACATGATTACAGAGTCCAGGACTTTGTGAACAATATATTCCTCCTGATCCTGTACTTCCACTGATGGGTGCAGTAATTGGACTCTATGGGGAAAAGTATTCTTGTTGTATGCTTTTAGTAGTGAGATGTGGGAAAAGGGGTGGACTCTATGGGTATGTCTACACTGCAATATAAGCACAGGCTCAGACTCAGTCTTAAGCCCAAACCCCACTTCTCTTTACATACAAATCTGTCAGACTCAGGCTCAGACTAGGGTCCTAGGACTATGCAGGGAGTGGAAGATCCGAGCCCAAGTCACGTTGGAAGCAGGGTTCAAGCCCTCTTGCTTTGCAGTGTAGATGTAGACCTCCACCCCCAGCTCGGGTCTTGGGAGTCCACCAAAAGTATCCCATAATCCCATGGGCCAACTTCCTTTGTCTTCTCTATCCCAAGAATCTCCAATTGACTCAAACGAAAACAGAAGCAATCCCCTTTGGCTCAATCCAGGGTCAGCTGACTCAAGTCTCACTAACCCTGGGTTTACACTGCAGTGTAGAAATACCCTAAAATAGGGGATTGAGGAAACGGAAGCTTGAAGGTTGATTTGCCACCAAATCCATACAAGACAAGGAACTGATAATCTAGTCTGTCCATGCAGAGGTGTTCTGTTGAAAGACATGCTTTTTGTCCTACAATGTAGGCAGGGCCCTGTTGTCTATACTTGTCTGCATGCCTTTTGTAGTCCTCCTTCATCTTTTCAAGGTGTCCTTTCATCTCCTCTTGGATGTGATGTATGCGTTGTACTAGATCCAAGGCAGATGGGAGGATGTGGGTAGTTGTGAGTGAAATCATGGGGGGTTCCTGTAGTTGATAAAAGGGCCTGTGGCCTGTGGATGTGTAGTCCACATTATTGTACGAAAACTCTGCATAGGGTAACAATGAAAAACAGTCATCCTGCTGATGATTGATGTAGCATTAAATATTGTTTGAGGATCAAGTTGATTCTTTCCATTTAGCTGTTCAGTTGAGGATGAAGACTGGTGTGTGTGTTTGTGTGTGTGTGTGTGTGTGTGGACATAAACATAGGGCCTTATGCCAGAAATGGGCAGTAAACTGTGGCCCCCATTTGGAGGTGACATAATCTGTGAGGCCATGAAGACAGACTATGTTGTTTATTCAGAGCTTGGCAGTTTCCTCAACGGAGGGTAAACTCATTCAGGGAAAGAAGGGAGCCATCTTAGAAAAGTAATCTACCACTGTCAGAATGGTCACAAAACCACTAGATTCTAGTGGTTCCATCACAAAGTCCAAGGATATGGCCTCCCAGGGTTGAAACTGGGTGTCCAGGGGTTGGAGAAGACCGCAGAGTTTCTGATGTGGGATCTTGGTACAGGCACATACCTTGAAGAAAGGTACAAAGGTCTCTATTGTGTGGCACATTCGGGGCCACCAGAAAAAAAGGGATTTTTTCTTGCCAAACTTTGCCATTTTTGGTTTATGAGTGGTAAGTCAAGGTAAAATTGAACTGGGAGAAAAATAGGGCCCACTGGAGCTGTTGTTTGTTTAGGATCTGGGCACTGGGAAGGTATTCCAGGTTCTTATGATTGGTAAACACTTGGATCAGATGCTGCCACTCTTCAAAGGTTCCTTGTCCAAGATCAAATAATTTTGCTCAGCAGGGGTGAGTTTCTCCAAGCAGTAGCTGATGGGATGCAGTATTTGCTCAAAAAGACTGCCCTGATCACTGTACTAGAGGCATCAGCTTTCACAACAAAAGCTTCTGTCATGTCTGGGTGGGCCAATACTGGAACACTGGTGAAGGCCAGCTTCAACGGCTCGAATCGATACTAGGAATTGGGCAGCTAATGGAATGGGCATTTTTCTAGAGCAGGTCAGTGACAGACTCAGCTTCTTTTGAAAAATTTGAAATAAACCTCCAGTAGAAGTTTGTGACATCTGTAGCAGTTCACAGACTCACTGGCGCAGCACCTACTGCTGGTCATTTGGGAATTAGCTCAATTCTAGCTCCAGAGTACCTCTCCTGGCTGGTGGCTTGCCTGCCTCAGGCCCCATGTCCCTCCTGGACCCTGGTGCCCCTTACCCTTGGGTTTCTGCCCACCACAGAACCCCCGAATTCTAGGTCTCCCCTCTCAGGGGAACCCCCAACCCTCTAAACCCACCTTGCCTCAGTGGCTACTACCAGTCATCATCTAGCCTCCGCTCACTGGGGAAAACTGCAGTCTGTAATGGCCGCTCATCATTGGCAAGGGGATCTGACCAGCTGTCTCTGCCTAACCCCGGGCTGCACCTCCCAGCACCAGTACCCACATACGCCTTTATCAAGGCCTCAGCTCCTCTTGCCCTTCCCCAGCACTGCTCTGCTCCCGGTACCCTGAGCTCCCAGGCAGCCAGGTCCTTCTTTCTCCACAGCTAGAGAGAGACTGTAGCTCCTGGTCTGTAGCTCTCTTATCAGGGCCAGTTGGGCCCTGACTGAGCTGGCCACACCTGTGGTAAACTACTCAGTCAGCTTCCCCCAGCTGTTCTCACTCTTCTTATTTCAGGAGCGGGGTAACCACCCTGCTAGAAGTCCAAAGAATGTTGAAGGTCATGCACATTGTGGGGTGCTGTCCACTTGCAGACAGACTGGACCTTGTGTAGATCCATCTTGATTCCTTCCATGGACAGGTTGAAACCCAAGGACACAGCTGAGGTCTGATTGAATGTGCAGTTCTCAAGTTTAGCATAGAGACCTTGTTGTAGTGGTCTCTCCAGGACTGTGCAGATGTAAGTGGTGTGATGGTCCAGATAGTATGAAAAGATCTATGTATTGTCTAAGTATACTTCCACAAACAAAGTCCAGTAAGTCTTGTAGCACACTGTCAATGAAGTGCTGAAATGTTGCTGGGGCATCAGTCAGTCCAAATGGCATAACTAAATATTCAAAGTGGCCATAGCAGAGCCAAAAGGCTCTCTTCCATTTGTCCCCATCTCAGACACAGATGAGACTGTAAGCTCCCCAGACATCAAGTTTAGTGAATGTGCAGGCAGCCACCACCCACTCCCCCACTCCAATGACTCAGAGATCAGGATGGCAGTAACAGTTCCAGATTGTAATTTGATTTAAGGCTCGGTAATTGGAACAGAGGTAGAGGCTGCTGTTCTTTTTTATGAAAAGGACTGGGGCACTGGCTGGTGAACTCAACTTACAGATGAACAGCTGGGCCAGGTTCTCTTGGAGATATTCTTGCAATACCACTAGCTCAGGCTCTGACATTGTGTATATCTTCCCAAACAGTAATTTCACCCTGGCTAAATTTAAATGAGGCAGTTGTAGTCCCAATGTAGGGGAAGTTTTCTTTATTCTTCTTGTCAAAGATTCAGTGTGGTTGTGGTACTTGGGGGAAGTTCCATAGTTCCTCCAGTGGGTGTTTCAATGGGGGCAACTACACTTACTTGAGCCTTCTTGGGACTGCGTTCAATGTTGACTATCCCTGACCATGCTGTCTGCAGAATTCTGATGGGAAAGTGACCTGCTCTTGCCTGTGAATGAGGGGGTGTAATGGTCCTTACTTGGGGGTAGATTGGAAAGCTTGGCCTAGTGATCAGGGCCACGACCTGTGACCAGCATGAGGGTTGTTCGCAGGTGATCCCAGGCCCTCCCATTCCATTGGGCTCCAACCCAGGGCCCTTTGGGGCTACCAGTGGTCTGGCAATGGAGGCTGCTTACGGCTGCACTCCCTGGGCCACTTCCTATCTTTTCTCTCCCACCCTCCAGGCCAGCTCAGTCCAAGACTTTTCCCCTGCTGGGATAGTCCAAACCAAGAAAATAAAAAGGGAGTACCAATACTTCCCTCTCTGATTGTTTCTGGGGTGGGTCCTCCTTTCCCTCAGGGAGGGGCCTTTGGGACAGTTGTTAGACTTGAGCCTTCCATCCGCTCTGTGCTGCTGGAGCTGTGGTGCTCTCTTCCAGATCTTCCACCAAATGAGCTGTTTCCCTGTCTTTTAATTCCTCCACCAATAGAGCATTTGTTGCAGGTGTGGCTGATTAGGCCCAAAATAATCGCTTAACCCCTTGTTGCCCAGTAGGGGGTTTATACATTCATCACAGGCGTCATGAAGGGTCAGCCAGAAGATCAAGGGAAAATGCGCGGAATGGATCACACCAGATTGTATTATTTCTCTGTGTGTCTGAATAATGGCCTCCAGGAGGACAATCTCTTCCACAACTGGAGCTGAATACAGCATTGAGTCAATAATTTCAATCATGTCAAGCATAGTCTTGCGTCTCAGTAAGAACTAGGGTACAGGAAAGTTCTCTTCTCTCAAGGCCCAGGCTGGTTCCTCCTACCATGCCTGGGCTGACTTCTTTCCCTGAACTCCTCAGCATTTGTACTGAGAAAGCCAAGATGGTGAGGCAGATTCATCTCAGTAGAAACACAGGTGGTTTCCGCTGTTCCATTTCTTTAGGTGTGAGTCGCTGACAAGCCAGATAGGCTTGCATGGGTTTGTTGGGCAATACAGGAGCTGAGGTCACAGTACATGGGGAGGAGGGCTGAAGGGAACCTCTTTTCTCCTCTCTTCGTTCTTGCAGCCTATTATCTATGCAGATGGTTATGTTCATAGGAGCATCTAGGCCCATAGGCATCTCTAAGCAGGCCAATTCATCTTCGATTTCTCCCACCAAACCAGTTACAACTGCTCTGCTTTGTTCCACTCTGTATCCACTGTGGGGTGCTGGAAACAAAATGCATAGGAGGCCACTGTGCCTTGCCCCTGCTGGGTTCCCCTTAGGGTGACCTCAGCCATTTGAACTCAGTCCAGGTCATCAAAGATGGTAGATATCGACTGGAGAAAGGCATCTCATTTTGACAGCACCATGCTATGGTCTTCCAACAGGGGACAGTCCCAGTCTAACACATCTCCAGTCAGCAGGCTAATTACCAGGCTCACTGTGGCCTGGTCAGAGGCAGCTATTTGGGGATGCATCAGTAACAGAAGGTGGCACTGGTTCATATAGCCCCTGAACGAGTAGTTCCCATCAAACTGTTCAGAGGATATTGCAGGCATCGGTTCAGGGCAAGGCACTGAAGACTATTTGTAGCACAGTATCCTCAGTACTCAGCTGCCTTGCTTGCTTCTGCAGTCACTGGTTGTCACAGCTGTGCAACTTGGGCCTGCGGTGCTTGATTATCCACCTGAAGGTGAAGGGCCCCTTCAGATGAGTCTCATGCTTCTGTTGGTCACGGTGGTGTTGCTGAGGCCATCCTTCACACAGTGGGCTCAGTTCTGTGGGGTTATTGTAGTATGAAAAAGCTGAAGTGGCTGGGTTGTGGTTGGCCAGACCTCATAGTCAGAGCCAGAGTCCACAATCACTGGACACGAGTCAAGAGTCAGCTGGGTTAGGATACTAGAAAATCAGAAGCAGGAGACAAATTGGAGATCAGAACAATGAGGTGGGAACCAGAGTCAGGCCAGGTCAGGATACCAGAGGGTCAACGGCAGGAGAAGAACTGGAGGGTGGGAACCACAAGTCAGATGCCAGGAGTCAAGCCAGGTCGAGATCCCAGGAAATCAAGCTGGGAGAGGGGGAGAGGACGCAGGAAGCACAAGGTACACAACCCAGAGTAGAGCGGAGATCAGTTGTTCAGGCAGCCTCCTGTTCCTGCTGCTGGCTTAAGTAGGGCCACCGAGCCAATCAGCCACTCTAGCACTCTGCCAGTCGGACCTCAGGAGTGAAGCCTCACACCGGAGCTGGGCTTCCAGGTTCCCTGGTAGTCAATATGCTGCTAGGTGGAGAGTTAGCATCTAGCTGCTCCCATGCAGGCCCATATTCAAGCCGTGTGGGTCATGACATGGGCCATTTGGGTATTTGCATTCCCCTCCTCCCAGGTATTTCCTAGGAAAGCTACTCAACTAACAGTTCGTTTTTGTTTTAGGCCCCTGTTTAAAAGAGTCCTTTGAAGCTCATAACACTTCCCAAAGTTTACATTAGTCAGGTCTCCTAGACAAGTTACATACAATCCCACGATACCACATAAACATTTGTATTTTTAATGCAATGATCTCCTAAAATACTTACATTTAATTCAATAAGGTTTAACTTAATTCAGAAAGGTTTGTTCAGGAAAGTGCCATACCTGTCATAACCTTCTCAACAAAATTTTCAAAACCAATAAGTTTCCGCAAAACAATTCTTTCAGTGAAATGGCATTTTTCAATGGAAAAAAAAGTTTTGAAACATTTTCAATCAGCTCTAGATATAAGCTCTCATCAGTGTACTATACAAGTTTTTGTTACTTTTTGAAACTAAATTATAAATATCCATTGTCTTTTTGTGGGTTAGAAAAATTTAAGCTTATGAATGAAAGATACACCTAAGGCAGAAATAAGGGAGACAAAAACAATTTTAGAAAAATTCTACCCATCTGTCATTTAGAAAAATGACAACCCAAGTGCAAGTTTACTCATAGGACCAAATTGCCCACTCATTCCTTAGTTTGTTTTCATTAGACTTTAAGGATAAACTTTTATAATGTAGATGAGGCCAACACAGGAGAGTATTGCCATCTGGAGACAACAGTATCGCTGTATTTATGGAGGGGAATATATGGCCCAGGGGTTTGGTATTGAAATATGGAACTTTACATCTGTCACCAGTTCAAATTTGGAACAGATTGGATGTGACCAAAACTATTTGCCCTCAGACAGCTCTTCAGTAGCCTATGTGAAATAATTTGATGTTGTCAGTCCAGTTCCTGAAAGACAGGTGTTCCTCAACACACAACCTACTATCACACTTGGCACTAATTGGCATCCTGGTTGGTAGACTCAGTAAAGGATTTAATGATGATAACATTTTGCACTTACTTTATGTAGTGTCTTTAATCCAAGAAATATAATAACGAGCATGGAAACTAAACTAGCCTGACTCTGAGATCCCTAAAAAGCGGTCACTAAGGATCAGGGTTGAGGCACGTATGTGAGCACTGTTAGAAAACCTGCCCTGGCACTTCTTGGCCTGTATCTGTTATGTGTACTAATAGATAAACTGAGTTTGCAATTTTTGTCAATCTAGCAGTCTTAACAGGCACTAAATATCATAAGAAAAACTGCCATAATTAATGGTTCTCAAATGTTCTCAGCACACTTTAAATAAATATTTCTAACTTCAATTCAAATAATCTGCCAGAATACACTTTACCTTGAACTGTTCCTGAAGATTCCCAATACCATTTTAATAAACCCATAAGAACTAGTTTCATTGGACATAAAGAGCACAAATATTTTTTACAACTCCTAGGTACATAAGAACATAAAAACATAAGAACAGCCATACTGGGTCAGACCAAAGGTCCATCTAGCCCAGTATCCTGTCTTCCAACAGTGGCCAATGCCAGGTGCCTCAGAGGGAATGAACAGAACAGGTAATCATCAAGTGATTGATGATCATCATTTCCTGTCTCCCATTCCCAGCTCCTGTCAAACACAGGCTAGAGACACCATTCCTGCCCATCTTGGCTAATAGCCATTGATGGACCTATCCTCCATGGTAGATTCATCCCTGCTAAATAACATTAAACATACTATCTCAGAAACCTACATTTAGACACCGTATGTATAAATTTCCTGCATATTTTTCTGTCAGTTGCATATTCTACAGGATTCAGGACTTTGAAAGGTTTCACACCTTTTTTTAGTTTGACAGAAACTTAGTAAGAAGGCATGCTGGTAACTTATTCTGCCCGTGACTTTTGATATCGAATACAGACAGAACTGCCATTACTACATTTTCTAATAAGCTATACACCAAAGTTTGGGACTGATTCTCCTCTCCTTTATAGCAAATTTACATGGGTTAGCTCCATGAACGTCAGTGGATTTAATCCTGATTTATAGTGGTATAAATCAAAGGAGAATCAAACCTCATCTGGACTTTGAAGGATTTTTCAGGGATCTCTTTCTTGCTCTCCTTCTTGCTAATAGGCATTAATCTCTTCACCAATCAATCCAGGTACTGGGTATAATTCCATATACTCGTATGTTGGACTTTTTTTATAACTATATCCAAAAATACCACCGTAAGGGTTTAATGCTTGATCTTATGTCATGCTATACGCTCACTTTCACTTGACCTCTATATGAGGAACTAACACTGAGTTGTCAATTCATGATAGTGATTCCAAGACTTCATTCAAAGTTTGAATTTACTAAATCAATGTAGTTAAGCTTTTAAATATCATGCAAAGCCCCAAAACTCTTATTACCTCTGTTATCAAATCCTGAATTGTAATTCTTCAGTTGAAAAGGATTTTAGTTGCACAAATCTCAGACAAGTTTTAATAATATCCTGCATTATGTTTACAAACAATAGATCAGATTGTCCCTAGCTTTTGCATGTGTGTGCAGGGGTTAGCAGGTTGCAAAGAAACTTCTTGAACACTTGGGCAACCCACACAATGGCTCAGGACAGCAGCAGACTTTGAACTCAGGGAGGAGCAGAGATCATTTTCTTCATGCACCCCTTCTGGCACAAAGTCCCCCAAAGGAAAAGAGGAGAGGGTTGGAAGGAAGCAGGGACACACTCCTACTCCCCTCTCTCCATAACGGCCTGAATTTTACCATTTTCTGAACTTGCTGAAAAAGACATCTGTGTGAAAGAGTTTGGAGAGGGTTTGAGTAATATGCTTCCTGGATGAGGGATTTGTTGGCTGGCTGACTGAGTTTCTGAGGAATTGATGGTTTTAATGCTGCTGAGATTTAATTGTTCTTGTTATATAACTGATAATATTAAGGTGCCTAGAGCCTTGGGTAGATGTCTTTATTATTTTAAACCTAAAAATAACTGATAAAAAATAAAATGGCCTGCAGAGTTGGTCAAATGCAGAGAGGCAAACGTGCTGCATCATCAAAAGTTATGGTGCAGTGTGTGTGTGCTTTTCCTGCATCCCAGAGAAATCGGAGAAGGATTATACCTCCTTCTAAGGCAGAGTGGTTCCATACTGCCCCCAACATTGGCTAGGAGCTAAATGCCACAATCTGACTTTACATGTCACTTCATCTACTTCAGAAATGAAAAGTTTGCTTGGGTGGAATACAACAGCTCTTTCACAGTGAATGAGCTATAGTATACAACGGTTTACAAAAGAAAGTGGAGAAAATGCCATATCTAATGAAATTGTAAGGCAAATTTTAGGTGAGCAGAATGTAGTTGTGCTACAACAACTTCCTCCTCTTCTCCGCCCCTTCACTCCATCTTGACAAATTTTCCATTAGAAAGGGTCCTATATGACGGTCTACACCACCTTCTGATGGCATAGACTCTGAAATTAATCTGGGCTGTTGTCTTTAGTAACCACAGATCATTAGGGCCTCAGTTTTACCTCTCATTTGAAAGACTGCACATCCAGCAGCACAGTGCTCCAGCACTGAATCATTCAGTTAGTTCTGATCCACTGGAAAAGTGCCACTTACTGAATATCCAGCACCACTTCTTGCAACATCATAGGTTTATTTGGAGGTGCCAACTCTTCCTTAGCTTGGGAAAATGCTTGTCTCTTACTTTGTAGAGTGCCTAGAACTACTGAGCTCTCATCCAGTTTGGAGCCTCTGGTGTTATTGTAATACTACTACTAATAATGTATTATAATAATAGTGTGTCTATAATAACTTTAGCCCAATTTACCATAAAATACATACAAAAATCAATGACATTTACAAAATATCAACAGTACTAAAAACTCTCAGCACATAGGGAAAAAATCCCACTTAATCCACTCCATTAAAAAAAGCTTGAGTGAATAGATAATCTTTGCAATGTGCCCTGAAAGCCATCAGCCTGAAATCTGTTGGCTCAATGGAGAAATGAATGCCAGAGCCAAAGTCCCACCATTGAAAATACCCTACCTTAACCATACAAGATATATAGTCATCTGGAGCACTTCAGCTGATCTCAACTGACCAAAAAGAGTGTACAAGGAAAAAGCCACACTAAAGTTAAAAGAAGACAGGACCCAAACCACAAAGAGATTTATGTATCAAAACTGCCACCTTGAATCCCATTCAAAAATGAACTGGAATGTATTGAGCATTGGTATAGTATGCTCTATAACAGGGGTGGCCAAACTTATTGACCCTCCGAGATGCATACGACAATCTTCAGAAGTTCAAGAGCTGGAGTGCGCTTGCTGTGGCTGGGGGCTTCAGCCCCACTCTTGCTGAAGCCCTAAGCCCTGTCAGGCACACCCTGTGGGCTGAAGCCCCAAGAACTCCTCGCTGCTGGGCAGAAGCCAGAGGTGATGCGTGGTGGCGGGTGTCACATGGAGTGACGTGCACTCTGAGATTTTTGCTAGGGTTTGCTGGCCCTGCTTGGTCACATGGTGCATCCAGGCCCCGTCCATGCAGGGCAGCTGCTGGAGCTAGCAAGCTGGGAGCTGTGGCTGTGGAGATAGGCACTGGCAAACAGCTGGGAGGTGCAGGGAGAGCTGCTGGTTTTTCTACTGCATCTCCCAGAGAGCTAAAGCAGCATCCCCTCCCTGTAGCTCCCAGTTCTTTGCCAGTACTTCTCCATGCAGAGCTAACACCTGGAAGCTGCAGGAAGGGGCCACTGAGGGTAAGGGGGAAGTGACTAAAGCTGTTATGGGGGAGTGAACCTTTAAATTGTGCCCCTCAACACTCAGCAGGCAACAGTTGTCTCTGGCAGAAGCCGCTCACCCCCCCACCCCGCCACAGGGCAGAAGTCCCAAGTGCCCCTCCCCCCAAGTCTGGTAGGCGGAGAATGGGGAGGGCAGTGGGGGGCTGCACGAGCCTCACTTTAACTATAAAAGAGCCGCATGCAGCTCACGAGACACAGTTTGGCCACCCCTACTCTATATCAAGAACCCCAGTAAGTGGTCAGCCACATTCTGTACAATCTAAAGTTTTAAGATTTCCATGTTAGGCTGAAAATGGGGAGAAAGGGATCTGAGACTCCCTGGTGACTAGGCTGGAGATAAATGTTTATTCCAAACTAGAGGATGTTATCAAAACCCACTGGATTTTTGGTCTGCCTGGTGGGTGATTCTTATTGGCTCAGGGATGTCAGTGGTGTTCTGGTGATAGTTCACACTCTTTTGCTATAAAAGAAGAACATTATATGACTTATAGCCTTGGTCAAATGGAAGGCCCAAGGTGCCAATGACTAAACCAATCTTGGGATTATCAAGGGCAGACTACCTTGGACTACCTTGCTTTATGTTATTTTTTTCTGCAAGAGGCCCCTGGTCAAGAAAAGTACTATGGTTTCCCCTTCCTGGAAGCAGAATTTGTATCTGTTGTTTAATCTTCTTTGTGTACTAAGGCTTGTTATCTGTGTCAATTATCCTTATAGCTGTATCATGTCCTCCACCTGTGAGATACGCACTGCATGGAAAATTGATTGTAATGGAAGAAATCCCCAAACTATCTAAGAATAGGGGTAAAACAATTATTTGGTTTACTTGGATTTGGACAACAATATTTCAGTAGAATATTTCACTGAAAGCTCACTTTTCTATTAATATCCCCTCTAAAACTAGTAGTGCATCACCAGGACTAATCTGTTTTCCTGTAAAGTCACCTTTACAAAAAAAAAATCCTTTTTAAAGTAGCAGGTATATTGCTATTGGTTTCTATTTTGGTTCGTTTAATGTTACAAACCTTTTTGTTTTAGAAGAACAATTACTCTTTCATATAACATCTTTCTGTTTTTACCAAGAGCAGGAAATTCAGGTTCAGACTAAAGCTCCAGACTTGCAAACACTTTACCTTAAGTGTGTGATTAGTCCCATTTAGTAGGTTTTCATGATACTCACTTGCTTAATCTTAAACACTTGCATAAGTGATTGAAGGATTGAGGCCTAAGGCAGTAGTGCACAAAGACAGCCTAGTGACTATTTGCAATGATTCTCTATTAACTGACATTTTTAAAATTAGACCTTACTGTACGTTGATATAGTGTCCACCACTTGAAATATTGCTAACTCTGGGATGGGAAATGAGAAACAGAGCAGGTCAAATACATTAAAATATTTCCAAGAATACTTGCTTGAATGTGCATGGAAATAGTGAATGGAATTTAAGCAAATGTTAGAGAATATTTTTGGAAAGAAAATTGTGAGTGTTTGCTCTAGAAACTTGATCCTAAAAGTTAATTCTGCCAATGAGGAAATAGAAATTATTCCACCTGTTATATTGCACAATCAAAACTAAGCAAGACAGCTCAGATTTTGAATTTTGCATACAGAATGCATGCAATGAATTGCTTGTGAGCAGACCAAGATTTATATATTTAGATTACAATAGTGGCTAGGGGCCCAAATTAAAAGTGGGATCCCATTATACTAGATGTTAAAAACACATAGTAAGAGACAGTTCCTGACCCAAAAAGATTACAGTCTAATTAGCAAGACAGACAAAAGGTGTGAGGAGAAATAGAGACCCAGAGAGATGAAGTGACTTTTCCAAGCTCACACAGCTTGTCAGTGATAGAGCTGAGAATAAATCCAAGTTCTCAAGACTGCCTATTCAGTACCCTATCCACTAGACAATGCTGCCTCTCAAAAATTATTAGCAAACATTATTCCATGGAAAAAATGTAAGAAAACTGTCTAAGCCATTTACAGTGCACAAACACACTAAATTCATCTAATAACTATTTACTACCAGGTATTTGACCTGACAACCATTCTGTTATAGCTAGGGCCCTACCAAATTCACTGTTGATTTTGGTCACGGTCATAGGGTTTAAAAATCTTAAATTTCATAGCTTCAGATTCTTAAATCTGAAATTTCATGGTTTTGTAACCATGAGGGTCCCAACCCTATAGGAAGCCATGGGGGGGGGGTTCCACAGCTATTGTGTGTGGGGGTCACATTGTTGCCACCATTACTTCTGCACTGTTTTCAGATGATGAGTGGGCAGGCTTTAGTTTTACATTTCATTAGAAAGACAGAGCCTTTAGAAACACAATGTCCTGTATTGGTTCAATGCTGACTGAGTAGGCAAACTTTCACCTGTTGATGGTACTTACAGTATCACCAAGAGGGGAGGATGGACTTGTGGGTAAAGCACTGGACCAGGAGTCAGGATATTTAGGTTCTATTCCCAGTTCTACCACAGAATTCCTTTGTGATCTTGGGCAATCTCTCTGTCCCTTAATTTCCCCCACTGTGATGGTCCCTTCTGACCTTAGAGCCTATAATGGGAATAATAGTTCTTACCTGCTTCACACGAGCATTGACAGACAGTTCATTAATGTTTGTAAACATTAAGATTGAAGGCACCATAGAAGTGCCAAGTATTACTAGTTATTATTGTATATACGGACCCTGGACTTCAGAATACAGACTCTGGACTTCAGAAAAGCAGACTTTGACTCCCTCAGGGAACTGATGGGCAGGATCTCCTGGGAGAATCACATGAGGGGGAAAGGAGTCCAGGAGAGCTGGTTGTATTTTAAAGAATCCTTATTGAGGTTACAGGAACAAACCATCCAAATGTGTAGAAAGAATAGTAAATATGGCAGGCAACCACCTTGGCTTTACAGTGAAATTCTTGCTGATCTTAAACATAAAAAAAGAAGCTTACAAGAAGTGGAAGATTGGACAAATGACCAGGAAGGAGTATAAAAATATTGCTCAGGCATGCAGGAGTGAAATCAGGAAGGCCAAATCACACTTGGAATTGTAGCTAGCAAGAGATGTTAAGAGTCACAAGAAGGGTTTCTTCAGGTACGTTAGCAACAAGAAGAAAGTCAAGGAAAGTGTGGGCCCCTTACTGAATGAGGGAGGCAACCTAGTGACAGAGGATGTAGAAAAAGCTAATGTACTCAGTGCTTTCTTTCCCTCTGTCTTCACGAACAAGGTCAGCTCCCAGACTACTGCACTGGGCAGCACAGCATGGGGAGGAGGTGACTAGCCCTCTGTGGAGAAAGAAGTGGTTCGGGACTATTTAGAAAAGCTGGACAAGCACAAGCCCATGGGGCTGGATGCACTGCATCCGAGAGTGCTGAAGGAGTTGGCGGATGTGATTGCAGAGTCATTGGCCATTATCTTTGAAAACTCATGGCGATTGGGGGAACTCCTGGACGACTGGGAAAAGGCTCATATAGTGTTCATCTTTAAAAAAGGGAAGAAGGAGGATCTGGGGAACTACAGGCCAGTCAGCCTCACCTCAGTTCCTGGAAAAATCATGGAGCAGGTCCTCAAGGAATCAATTCTAAAGCACTTAGAGGAGAGGAAAGTGATCAGGGACAGTCAGCATGGATTCACCAAGGGCAAGTCATGCCTGACTAATCTAATTGCCTTCTATGATGAGATAACTGGCTCTGTGGATGAGGGGAAAGCTGTGAACATGTTATTCCTTGACTTTAGCAAAGCTTTTGACACAGTCTCCCACAGTATTCTTGCCAGCAAGTTAAAGAAGTATGGGCTGGATGAATGGACTATAAGGTGGATAGAAAGCTGGCTAGATCATTGGGTACTGATCAATGGCTCCATGTCTAGTTGGCAGGCAGTATCAAGTGGAGTGCCCCAAGGGTTGGTCCTGGGTCTGGTTTTGTTCAATATCTTCAATAATGATCTGGAGGATGGCATGGACTGCACGCTCAGCAAGTTTGCAGATGATACTAAACTGGGAGGAGTGGTAGATACGCTGGAGGGTAGGGATAGGATACAGAGAGACCTAGACAAATTAGAGGAATGGGCCAAAAGAAATCTGATGAGGTTCAACAAGGACAAGTGCAGAGTCCTGCACTTAGGATGGAAGAATCCCATGCACCGCTACAGACTAGGGATCAAATGGCTAGGCAGCAGTTCTGCAGAAAAGGACCTAGGGGATGAGAAGCTGGATATGAGTCAACAGTGGATGAGAAGCTGGATATGAGTCAACAGTGTGCCCTTGTTGCCAAGAAGGCTAACGGCATTTTGAGCTGTATAAGTAGGGGCATTGCCAGCAGATCGTCCCCCTCTATTCGACATTGGTGAGGCCTCATCTGGAGTACTGTGTCCAGTTTTGGGCCCCACGCTACAAGAAGGATGTGGAAAAATTGGAAAGCGTCCAGCGGAGGGCAACAAAAATGATTAGGGGATTGGAACACATGACTTATGAGGAGAGGCTGAGGGAAATGGGATGGTTTAGTCTCCAGAGGAGAAGAATGAGGGGGGGATTTGATAGCTGCTTTCAACTACCTGAAAGGGGGTTCCAAAGAGGATGGATCTAGACTGTTCTCAGTGGTAGCAGATGACAGAACAAGGAGTAATGGTCTCAAGTTGCAGTGGGGGAGGTTTAGGTTGCATATTAGGAAAAACTTTTTGACTAGGAGGGTGGTGAAGCACTGGAATGTGTTACCTAGGGAGATGGTAGAATCTCCTTCCTTTGAGATTTTTAAGGTCAGGCTTGACAAAGCCCTGGCTGGGATGATTTAGTTGGGGATTGGTCCTGCTTTGAGCAGGGGGTTGGAGCAGGTCCCTTCCAACCCTGATATTCTATGATTCTATGATTGTAAAACCTCTTCCTGTAGAATACCTAGAATTTTCTTGAAAAGAATAAAGGCCTTCAAAAGTGAAAGATATATTGCCATTGTCTCTCATTTGATTCATTCAATATTTCAAGCCTTTTTAGTAGTGAGATATTGAACAGTCGGCCTTTGTATCAATCAGTCCTAGGGCTGGTCTATACCAGAAAGTTAGATTGGTTTAACTATTTTGGTCAGGGGTATGAAAAATTCACTCCTCTGAGCAGTATAGTTAAGACAACCTAAGGCTATGTCTACACTACCACTTATATCAGTATAACTTATGTCGCTCAGGGATATGAAAAAAGTACACACACCTAGAGCGACATAAGTTACACTGACCAAAGTGCCAGTGTGGACAGCGTTATGTCGTCAGGAGAGCTTCTCCTACTGACATATGTATGCCAATGGGAGAATCCCTCCAATCGGCATACATAGTGTCTACACTGAAGAGCTACAGCGATGCAGCTATGCCACTGTAGTGTTTTAAGTGCAGGCAAGACCCCAAGAATGTAGGATTTGTGATACAAATGAGACCTTTGATCCATCAAGACCAATTTCTTCCCCTTGGCAGTAGCCAGTGCTGAAGCTTCATAGGAAGGAGAAGGGAAATAAAGCATAATTCATGTAGCAAATTATGTAATTCTCTACATGAGGGGAAAGATCCTTCCAGACGCCTGCAGAGATCAGCATAAACCCCAAAGCAAAAAAACTGATTGCCCTTACCTTACTGAACATAATTCTAAATGTTGTTATTGGTCATAAAATTATTAAATAGCTTTTAAAATCAAGCTATTTAACTCAACAATCTCTTCTAGTAGTAAATTCCATAGGTTAACTACTTGCTGTGTGAAGATGAATTGTCTTTTCTTTGTTTTAAATGAACCTGCCATTGATTTCTTCATATATCCCCTTGTTGTATTATGGGAAAACATAAAAAGGCTAAAATGATCAGTTTTTAAATAACTTTTATAATCCTAAGTATTTTAGTTAAATCTTCTCAAACTATTTTCTGTTTTAGGTATATTAAGACAGATCAGGTAAGAAGCACTAGAAGAGAAGCAGGTCTCCTGAATTCCAGTGTGCTTTATCCACAAGTCCATTCTTCCTTATATCTTATCCAAAGAAGACCATCAAATTCACATTATGTTGATCCTCAAGTGAAAAATTAATTCCAAAGTTTAGGGTTATAATCACAAACCCAACCTGTAAGACTTGGTTCAAGGAGACAAACACTTACCTAAAGCTCTTATTTACTCAAGAGCTGCATGGAAGTACAGAATTATTTTACATTATTTTACCCTAGCCTACCTTAAATTCCAGAACCTCCAATAAGGGATTCTTTATCTCAAGTTTTCATTGACCTATCATCTCTCCAGATATCAATCCCAATTCATTTGTGAAAAACATTAATAGGTAGTAAGAAGGAGGAAAAATCTTGAAGAGAGTGGATAGAAAGGGGATAAAATCATTGTGCTTTTTATTAGATATATTACATGTGTAAGTGGGATCACTACTATCCTTATTTCTCTGTGCTTTATTTAACTGTGTTGTTATCTGTTGTAACTCTCTTTTGTTACTTGTGATATACAGTGTTTGCTTTGAACATAACTTAGAGACAGTTTCTGTCCTTTGCTGAGATCTGCTTAATGCAGAAGGAAGGGCGGCCAGGAAACCATTCATGGCTTCTTCTGTTTTAAATGGCCCTGGCTTTGCCCTCAACATGAGAGTAGTCTAGGGTCTGCTCTAATTTATGGCAGCTGGATTTGGCCTGTATGCCACCTAGAGACCAGCAGTGCGAACCTAAATTCCCTACTGCCCCTGACATTCCTATCCGTTTCCCGACATACTCCCTAGGAGGGAGTAGAAGACACGAACCAGCGCCACTGGTTTTAGGCCATCTGAGCATTCCCCTTTGCCAGAAGAATTCTCACACTGGCAGCTCTGAACAGATTCTGAACCAATTGTGCTGTTCAGGGATTACAAAGGTTCTGGACCAGAGAATCTATCCCACATTTTCTTTTTTATAATAGAGAGGTAATGAGAGGTAACCACATCTTGTTCGCTAATGAGAGGTAACCACATCATAGACCATGTTGATATAGCTTAAAAATGGTCTTTAGACAAGGCACTCAAAAACCAGTTCATGGAGATTTTTTTCCTTGTAGTTCAGACTAGTTCTGTACACCCAGTGTTCAAATATCCAATTGAAATTGATAAGGGAGAGGGAAGAAAGAGATGTGTTTCTCATAAGAAGAGCTCCTGGTCCATTCATAACACTAATTTATCATGTACAAATGATCCATTCATATATGTCCTATAACACTCATTCCTCTCTGATGGACCACAACCCTTGTCATGGTGGAGAGGCTTGCGTGGGCTAAAGACCCTCAGAGCTATATTGTCCAGAACTTTCATACTCCTGGTAGGGTCCCCCTTAGTGAGCAGGTCTGAGGCATAGCTCCTGACTAACTGCGGTCCAAACTTCACAAGACCCCAGGTGTGGATCAGGCACATATACTCTGTGGTATATGTACTCTGTGGCTGTGACGGCGGATGAGGGCTGCAGCAGGAGGTTGTCTTACATCTCCTTGCCACGGGGTCAGGGTTTTCCTCTGGTCAAGTCTTGTGTGGTTAGCGTCTGTGCACCGGTTTCCCCATATTAAAAGAGTTCACACACAGGCCTCTGTCAAAGGGCTCACACCTGCCTGCACAAAGCCCTGCGGTGACGGGCAAGTGGTGGTGCAGGCAGGGGCAGTGATCTCTGGGAGTCATTAGTCACAAATCTGCACACAGGTGGCAGCCAAGTGATTGTCGACTTGTGCTTGGGTGAGACAGAAGTGCATTTTGGCAGCAGCAACTCTGACTGAGAAGGCCTTTTTAGGATCTCCTCTGCTCACTCCTAATGGTGAGAGGGCTAGAAATGGTGCCCCAAACATAGGCTGTCGCACACTCTTCCAACTGGATGGCCACATCCAGTGGGATCATTCAACTTTGAAGCCAAAACAAGAGATATAAGACAATGAATTTCACCACCTGGAATGTCCGCACCCTTAGGACTCTCAGCACAGTGAATACCCAGAGAGAAGAACTGCCATAATTGCCACAGAACTGGAAAGACTCAACATTGACATTGCAGCTCTTTTGAGACCTGCCTGCCTGATGAAGGCTAATTAAAAGAGGATGGAGGTGGCTACACCTTCTTTTGGAAAGAAAAGCCACCTGAAAAGAGACACATTCACAGGATTGGCTTTGCCATCAAAAATAAGATTGCCAGTCAGATTTTGGAGCTTCTCACGGCATTCTAGCTGGCATACAACGATCAACGAGCATCTCATGACTTTTCAGCTCAAGCTCAGCAACAGCCAATATGCCACAGTCATCTGTGCATACATCCCAACACTCAATGATGAGGAAGACAACAAGAAGCAGTTTTATACCACTCTCAATGCAGTCCTCACAGCCACACCTAATGCAGACAAACTCATCCTCCCGGGAGATTTCAATGCCAGACTTGAACGGGACTCCTAACTCTGGAGCAGCACAATAGGGAAAGAAGGGGTGAGAAATGTAAACCCCAGTGTTATTCTCCTCCTCAGCAAATGTATGGAGCAGACCTGATCGTCACAAATACTATCTTTAGGCAGAGTAACAAATTTAAGACCACCTGGAAACATCCTCGGTCCAAACACTAGCACCTCCTTGACTATGTTATAGTCAGAGTCCAAGATTACACTGACCTCCGGATAACATGAGCCATGAGAGGTACAGATCATTGTTGGACAGACCACTGATTAGCAAGATCAGTCACGTATCTGCAGCTCGCTCCACCACACCGCAAACGACTAAGTAAAAGTGGTACAATGTCAAAGCATCTAAAGACCAAGCCAGCTGCGAGGCATTCCAACAACACCTGTCTGAGAAACTCTCTAACTTGACTGATAACAGCAATGACATTTAAGAGCACTGGGATCAACTTAAAAATACCATTCACAGTGCATGTGCTGAAACCATAGGATATTCCATTCATCAGCACCAAGACTGGTTTGATGAAAATAAGGAGGAAAACTTAGCATTAATTCAACAGAAAAGAAATGTATTCTGTAACTGGCAAAATTATTTATCTAACCAACGAAAACATGAGGCTTATCACCTGCTCAAAGCCAAAGTCCAAAGGAGGTTATGTGACACCAAAAACAAGTGGTGGCAAGAGAAGGCCTCTGAGATCCAGGGTTTCATAGATCAGGATGACATGGGAAGCTTCTTTCAAGCAACAAAAGCTATATATGGGCCAAACTCAAATCCACCCTCCTCAGGGACAATGCAGCCATTAAACAATGTTGGAAGGAGCACTTTGAGAATGTACTAAACTGTGAATCCATGGTTTCTGAAGACACCATCAAGTTTATTCCACAACGCTCAGCAATGGAACACCTTTCTGAACCCCCATCCCCCACCTCCATCACCCAGACAAAAAATCACAAGGCACCAGGCCCAGATGGCATCCCAGCTGAGGTTTTTAAAGCTGGTGGAACAATGCTTTAGCACAAACTTTGCCAACTCCTCGACAAAATCTGGACTTGCAAAGAAACTCCACCTGACTTTAAGAATGCCAGCATTGTTACAATATTTAAGAAAGAGGACACATTTTTGTACTGGAACTACAGATGCATTGCCCTCCTCTCCATCGCAGGAAAGATCCTTGCCCAGAAGCTACTAAACTACCTCCTCCCACTTGCTGAGGAACTCCTTCCCGAATCACAGTGTGGCTTTAGGCCATCCTGAGGCACAACCAACATGATCTTTGTGGCATGACAGATTCAGGAGAAATGCAGAGAGAAACACTAGGATCTGTTCATGGCATTCAGCAACCTAACCAAGGCCTTTGACTCTCAACACGATGCCCTATGGAAGGTGCTGTGTAGGTTTGGCTGTACACAAAATTCATTTCCATCATCAGACTACTCCATGGTGGGATGACTTCCACCATTCTGTACAACAGCTCAGAGCCTGACCCATTCATCATTCGCCCTGGTGTCAAGGAGGGCTGTATCATTGCTCCAATACTCTTCTATATTTACATTGCCATGCTCCTGATTCTCATTCACAACAGCTTTCCTGATGGAATTAGGATTGAGTATCATATAGATGGCCAACTCCTCAATCTCCGACATCTCCAAACAAAATCTAAGATCACAAGAATTGGCATCACTGATTTCAGCATGCAGATGACTGCCTCATTCTTGCACACACAGAGGCCAACCTGCAAAGCAACCTAAATCTTTTTGCAGATGTCTATCACAGCCTGGGTCCCTCTCTCAACATCAGGAAAACCAAGGTACTCTACCAGCCTTTACGTGCACAAACTACTCTTCATACTCCATAAATCACCATCGATGGAGAACCCCTGGAAAATGTGGACCATTTTCCAAACCTTCGCAGCCACCTCTCCCAAACAGCCAGCACTGACACAGAAATTGAATACATGATCCACTGTGCCAGCACATCCTTTGGAAGACTACTCAAATGAGTCTTCAATGACAGGGATCTGCAAACAGGCACCAAGATCTTGGTTTACAAGGCACTTGTCATCCCTACCCTTCTCTATAGATGTGAGACCCGAGTAACCTATAGACGACATCTCAAGTGTCTGGAGTGGTTCCAACAGCACTGCCTCAGGAGGATTCTCAGGATTAGCTGGGAAGACGATGCACTAACATCAGCGTTCTCTCTATAGCCAACATCAGCACTATAGCGGCACAGGTCATGAAACATCAACTCCACTGAGCGGGCCACTGTGTACGTATGCCTGACACTCACCTCCCAAAGCAAGTACTCTTCTCTCAGTTAAGTCAGGGAAGAAGGGCTTGTGGAGGGCAGTGGAAGCACTTCAGAGACATACTGAAAGTACATCTTAAAAAGGGAGACATCAACCCAACAAACTGGGAGGACTCAGAACGGAACAGAACACAGTGGCGCCACACCATACACCAAGCCATAGCTCACTTTGAGGAGAACAGACGTGCTCATCAGATGGAGAAGCGACAAAGGAGGAAAGAAAAGTCACAACAGTCCAGCCAACAACTATATCTCCTTCAAGATTACACCTGTTACTTTTGTGGGAAAATCTGCAGGGTATGAATTAGGCTCCTTAGTCACTTGAAAACCCACCAATGAACCCCCTTGGCAGACAACATTGTCACATTGCAGGATAGCCGAAAAGAGAGAAGAGATAACACTCATTACTTTAACTTGTGAAAAAACATCCCTCACTGCACTGCGGAGGTGTTATCCTTGTTTCTGTACAAGGTTTTCATCCCATATATTTACATGTCTAGGATGTATTAACAGGAATGCCCTCCGTAATACATAGGAGGTAATTGTTCCCTTGTACCCAGCACTGGTGGGCCTTCAGCTGGAGAACTGTGTCACTTTAAGAATGATGTGGACAAATAGGAGAGAATCCAGAGGAAATCAACAAAATAATAACGGTTTGGAAAACATGATCTATGATGAAAAGTTGAAAATATTGGGCTTGCTTAGTCTAGAAAAAAGAAGGCTAAGGGGGTACATGAAAACAGTCTTCAAATATGTGAAGAAGATGAACAATTGCTCTCCATGTCTGCTAAGAGAGGGGAAAAATGCAATCAGCTTAATTTACAGCAAGGGAGATTTAAGTTAGATATTAGGAAAGACTTTCTAACTATAAGGAGAGATAAGCACTGGAACAGGTTGCCTAGGGAGGTTGTGGAATCCCTGTCATTGAACATCTATCTGGGTTTGTCTAGGTAGCCTTAATCCTTCCTCAGCACAGGGCTGTGGGGGAGATGGGTGGATTAAATGACCTCTTGGGATCCCTTCCAGCTCTACATTTCTATGATTCTCTGTGTTGTTATGCTATAAAGAGGCAAATACGCAACCATCAGCACCATCACACCACAAAGTAAGATATTTTGTGGGCTGCTGGACACTGTGAATTTTACATTTAGACAGTTAATTAGCATAAGCATTTTTGTACATGTAATATGCTGGGAAAATGTACTCTTCAGCAGCTCTCTTACTTGCATCTGCCCCATTGGTTAGTGATAGTAGCTATGTTGCAACAACAACAAAATCAAGAATGCTGTGACAGAGTGCTGGGCAACAGAGCTGAACTAGCACCCTGGTCACTGCAATCCAAATTAGTTGCCTGGGGGTAAACCTGAGGTGATAGCTGTGCCTGATCGATTGGGGCTGGGCTGTAGAGAGCTACAAAGCTAACTAACCTGTTAGCCTAGAAAAGGCACAGGAAGGATGTGCCAGTGGGAGAGAGCCAGTGTCTCAGAGTTAGAACCAAGAGAGAGATTGCCCACTTCTTCTATCCTTGACTTAGGGGCTAAGGATGATATGCTGTTTCAAAAAGATGCTGCACAATGTCATAAAGGTGATGGGGGTTACTATTAATAAACCACATGCAGTGTTGACAAGCAGAGAATCTCCATCTGGTCTGTGCGCACAGACAAAGGCAAGAACGGAGAGGGTTCCCTGTTACAAATGCTTTCAAGACCAGGTTCTGCTAAGTTTAAACCTAGTATATTTTTTCATACTACAACGAAGTAGCTGCTAGATGAGTTAGTGGAATTGTGATTGATTACCGGTGTGAGCTGGGTGTAGCCTTGTGATGGATTGTGTTAAACCTCATTCATACTGATGTGTGAACGAATCCTCCATTTGAGATAGTTGTAGAAGACAGTTAAGGGGTCACAACTAAAACAAAGCCAAACAGTCTGCCCAGAAACTAGTGGCAGGGAAAGGGAAGTTTCCAATGGTTATTGTGACCAGAGTCTTTGTGAGAGAGAGAACACATGGAAACTGAGGACAGATGAGGAAAACACTGAGAGAGAGAGAGGCAGAGGCAAAAATCAAGAAAGCCAAGCAATAGTCTGTGAGCCTCTGTCCCAGTTTGGGAAATGGGGGAACACCAAGCTGAAGGGGCACAGCTTAGTGGAGGTACAAGAATCAATTTTTGTTCAGATCTGGGGAGTATAACAACATTAATGGGAATTTGGGTAATAACTATGTAATCAATGCCAAATTCAATCTCTGGAAATTCCCTTTAAAGATGTGGCCCAGGTAAGATAAATGCTTTGTAGCAATTGGTTTTACAGTGAACAAACTGTCCCACTTCTAGGGGCAGAACCCATTGTAACAGGCACTGTAGCTTTCCAGCAAGAGATGAGTGAGTGAAACCTGTTTTGGGACCTAGGGTCTTGAGGAATTTAACTTCTAAAGCTCTTGTGGATGTGACTCAGAAATGGAAGCCAGTTCATTTGCTGAATGTTTCTGACAGGCAGTGAATAGTAAAAATAGCATTTTCAGAGCTGAAAAGGGTTCTTGTGACTGCTTCTGTCTTAGATTCATAGATTCATAGATACTAAGGTCAGAAGGGACCACTCTGATCATCTAGTCTGACCTCCTGCACAGCGCAGGCCACAGAATGTCACCCACCACTCCTATGAAAAACCTCACCCATGTCTGAGCTATTGAAGTCCTCAAATCATGGTTCAAAACTTCAAGGAGCAGAGAAGCCTCCCTCCAGTCAACCATGCCCCATGCTACAGAGGAAGGCGAAAAACCTCCAGGGCCTCTCCAATCTGCCCTGGAGGAAAATTCCTTCCCGACCCCAAATATGGCAATCAGCTAAACCCTGAGCATATGGGCAAGATTCACCAGCCAGATACCCAGGAAAGAATTTTCTATAGTAACTCAGATCCCATCCATCTAATATCCCATCTCAGGGGATTTGGCCTATTTACCCTGAATATTTAAAGATCAGTTACTTACCAAAATCCCATTATCCCATCATACCATCTCCTCCATAAACTTATCGAGTAGAATCTTAAAACCAGATAGATCTTTTGCCCCCACTGCTTCCCTTGGAAGGTTATTCCAAAACTTCACTCCTCTGATGGTTAAAAACCTTCGTCTGATTTCAAGTCTAAACTTCCTGGTGGCCAGTTTATACCCATTTGTTCTTGTGTCCACATTGGTGCTGAGCTTAAATAATTCCTCTCCCTCTCCTATATTTATCCCTCTGATATATTTATAGAGAGCAATCATATCTCCCCTCAACCTTCTTTTAGTTAGGCTAAACAAGCCAAGCTCCTTAAGTCTCCTTTCATAAGACAAGTTTTCCATTCCTCGGATCATCCTAGTAGCCCTTCTCTGTACCTGCTCCAGTTTGAATTCATCCTTTTTAAACATGGGAGACCAGAACTGCACACAGTATTCTAGGTGAGGTCTCACCAGTGCCTTGTATAACGGTACTAAAACCTCCTTATCCCTACTGGAAATGCCTCTCCTGATGCATCCCAAAACCGCATTAGCTTTTTTTCACAGCCATATCACATTGGCAGCTCATAGTCATCCTATGATCAACCAATACTCCAAGGTCCTTCTCCTCTTCCGTTACTTCTAATTGATGCGTCCCCAGCTTATAACTAAAATTCTTGTTATTAATCCCTAAATGCATAACCTTACACTTCTCACTATTAAATTTCATCTTATTACTATTACTCCAGTTTACAAGGTCATCCAGATCCTCCTGTATAATATCCCGATCCTTCGCCGAATTGGCAATACCTCCCAGCTTTGTATCATCTGCAAACTTTATTAGCACACTCCCACTTTTTGTGCCAAGGTCAGTAACAAAAAGATTAAATAAGATTGGTCCCAAAACCGATCCTTGAGGAACTCCACTGGTAACCTCCCTCCAACCTGACAGTTCGCCTTTCAGTAGGACCCGTTGCAGTCTCCCCTTTAACCAATTCCTTATCCACCTTCTGATGTTCATATTGATCCCCATCTTCTCCAATTTAACTAATAATTCCCCATGTGGCACGGTATCAAATGCCTTACTGAAATCTAGGTAAATTAGATCCACTGCATTTCCTTTATCTAAAAAATCTGTTACTTTTTCAAAAAAGGAGATTAGGTTGGTTTGGCACGATCTACCTTTTGTAAAACCATGTTGTATTTTGTCCCATTTACCATTGACTTCAATGTCCTTAACTAATTTCTCCTTCAAAATTTTTTCCAGGACCTTGCATACTACAGATGTCAAACTAACTGGCCTGTAGTTACCTGGATCACTTTTTTTTCCTTTTTTAAAAATAGGAACTATATTAGCAATTCTCCAATCATTCGGTACTATTCCTGAGTTTACAGATTCATTAAAAATTCTTGCTAATGGGCTTGCAATTTCAGGTGCCAATTCCTTTAATATTCTTGGATGAAGATTATCTGGGCCCCCCGATTTAGTCCCATTAAGCTGTTTCAGTTTCGCTCTACCTCTGATATGGTAATATCTACCTCTATATCCTCCTTCCCATTTGTCATGCTACCATTATCCCCAAGATCCTCTTTAGCCTTATTAAAGACTGAGGCAAAGTATTGGTTTAGATATTGGGCCATGCCTAGATTATCTTTAACCTCCGCTCCATCCTCAGTGTTAAGCGGCCCCACTTCTTCCTTCTTAGTTTTCTTCTTATTTATATGGCTATAGAACCTTTTACTATTGGTTTTAATTCCCTTTGCAAGGTCCAACTCTACTCGACTTTTAGCCTCTCTGACTTTATCCCTACATCTTCTGACCTCAATTAGGTAGGTTTCCTTGCTGATCCCTCCCATCTTCCACTCCCTGTATGCTTTCTGCTTCTTCATAATCACCTCTCTAAGATGCTTGCTCATCCAGCTTGGTCTACAACTCCTTCCTATGAATTTTTTCCCCTTTCTTGGGATACAGGCTTCCGATAGCTTCTGCAGTTTTGATTTAAAGTAATCCCAGGCCTCAACTGCCTTTAGATCCATAAGTTCTTCAGTCCAATCCACTTCCCTAACTAATTGCCTTAATTTTTGAAAGTCAGCCCTTTTGAAATCAAAAACCCTAGTTGCAGATTTATTTTTGTTAATCCTTCCATTTAGTTTGAACTGAATTAGCTCATGATCACTTGAGCCAAGATTGTCCCCTACAACCATTTCTTCTATGAGGTCCTCGCTACTCACCAAAATTAAATCTAAAATGGCATCCCCTCTAGTCGGTTCAGCAACTACTTGTTGAAGGAATCCATCAGCTATCGCATCTAGGAAAATCTGAGCCCTATTATTATTACTAGCACTGGTCCTCCAGTCTATATCTGGGAAGTTAAAGTCTCCCATGATCACGCAGTTTCCATTAGTATTTACTTTATTAAAGACATCAAAAAGGGCTCTATCCATAACCAAATTAGATCCCGGAGGTCTATAGCACACCCCAAGCACTATCATAGGAGAGGCTTTACTAGTTTTCTTCCCCAATGTAATTTTTGCCCAGACAGACTCTGTCTTATCCATTGCATCGCTTCTTATTTCTTTACATTCTAACTCATCGTTGATACACAATGCTACTCCATCCCCTTTACCTTTGTTTCTGTCTTTCCTAAACAGCACATACCCTTCAATACCTGTAGTCCAGTCATGACTACTATTCCACCATGTTTCTGTTATCCCTATAATATCTGGTTTCACTTCCTGCACCAGTAGCTCTAGTTCCTCCATTTTGTTACCTAGACTCCTCGCATTGGTGTATAAACATCTTAATTTTTGCTGTTTGGCCTCGCTCACATTTTGTACCCTATTAGGCACAGTCATTCTACAGCCATTATAACCTATTAGACTAGTATCCACACCGCCCTCGCTCCTTATATACATTCTCCTACCCATGGCTGTATCCTTTCTTACTTCATCTTCTTCCCTCTCAATGCTAAAATCTGGCGTGGAGATTTTCCGGACATCTCCCATCCATCTCCCCCCAATTCCTAGTTTAAAGCTCTCTTTATCAGTTGTGCCAGCCTCGATCCTAGAAGTCTATTTCCTTCCCTACTCAGATGAAGTCCATCCCGAGAGAACTGACCTCTGTCCGTGAATGCCTCCCAGTGGCCATACATCCCAAAGCCCTCCTTATAGCACCACTGCCTAAGCCATCTGTTGACAGTCATAATCTTGTCACACGTTTGTTGCCCTTCTCTAGGAACAGGAAGGATCCCGCTAAAGATCACCTGAGCCTCAATTTCCTTAAGTGTCTTCCCCAGCCTAGTATAGTCTCCCTTGATACTTTCCAGCGAGAATCTGGCTGTATCATTTGTTCCCACATGAAGGATAATTAGGGGATTCTTTCCCGCTCCCTTGAGGATCCTTTTCAACCTCAGGTCTACATCCCTTATCTTAGCACCCGGAAGACAGCACACCCTTCTATTCTCAGGATCAGCTCTAGTTACAGGCCTGTCTATTCTTCTCAATAAAGAGTCCCCGATCACATAGACCTGCCTTTTCCTGGTGACAGTGATATTCTCCAGTCTCTCCCCTGTTCCCTCTGGCTGCAAGTTCTTTCCATTCCTATTTTCCCTTACAATTCTCTTCAACCCATCCTGTATCCTCCTGGGGCTCATAATTGGTGTAGTCTCCCTTGACTCTTCCCCTTTTTCTATAGGGCTAGCCTCTCTTCTCTTCTTCCTTACCCTTCCACCTTCAGCGACTACCTGCTGAGCCCCTTCATTTTCCAACTCTGCAAACCTGTTCCTAAGCTCTATTTCTCCTTCACTAGCCCGTCTTTTTCTCTGCCTGGTTCTTTGAGTCACATGTTTCCACTGACCACTTTCCTCATCCAGTCTCTCCTCAAAATTCCCCAGCCCTGCTTCCATCCGAGAGTCTGAGCTTTTCCCTTCAGATACCTCATATCTTTGCTCCATCATCTGCTCAAACCCCTTCCTAAACTCAACGAGACTTTCCACCTGCATCTCCAAACCTCGGATCTTTTCCTCCATCAGCTCTATCAGACGGCATTTCATGCCGACAAAACTCTTACCGGTTCCCCCCTCCAGGATCATGTACATACCACAGCTTCCACATCCAGTCATCCTCAATGTGTCTTTCACTGCAGGAGTCACTCCCACAGCTTCCTCTGTATCTGTCATCTCCTTCCCACCTAAATCCTGTTAATCTGGGAAACACAAGCCACACCAAAAAGAACACCCCCCCAGCAAAAGCAAACCCCAAACAAGCACCACAAGTCAAACTCCCCTGTTTAGAGCTCTGTTTGCTAGCTCCTGTGCCGCTGCAGCTGTCTGTGCCTCTCTGTGTTTCAAAACCCCTTTCATACTGCACACAGCTGCTAATGCTTACAGTTGGGGGACAGGCTTTCACATGGCAGTCCCCTGAATCTGAGAATGTAGCAGTGGAAGTTGAGGCTGGAAAAGTTGTTACAGAGATGAATCCCCAATTTGAACAGAATGGGCAGGCTCTGCCTCAGCCAGCAAATTCCATAGAAACAGTAGGTGTTCCTCAGGGGCTGACTGAGAGGAGTCCCTCCATGGAGGTTGGGAGAAAATCCAGGGAGAGAAAAGCCCGAAAAGATTTGAGTGGGAATAAAATTCCTTTATGTTGATGATATGAAATTATTCTAACAAAGACACCATACAGCTGTAAATAGTTAAGTTTGAATCCTTTTGTAATTTGTTAAATTATTTTTTCGTTCTGTTTGGGATTGGTTATTCGGTGTCATCTTTTCTGACCTCATCAGGCTGATGAGCAAAGCTGGTGGGGTTATTATGAGCTGGGTGAAACCTTGCTAAAGGATGAGTTAAAACCTAAATCAAACTGATGTGTGAATGAGTCTTCAATTTAACTGTCATAAAAGACAGGTAGGGGCCATATCTACAACAAAGCTTAATAGAGGCTGCCCAGCAATTAGCACCGGGTGGGGAATTTCTACTGGGTATTGTGACCAAGTGTAGGGGTGTGTGTGAGAGATAGAAAGGGAGAAAGAGAACACATGGAAACTCAAGACAATCAAGAATAGACAAAGAGGCAGAGGCCAAAAGCAAGCAAGCCTAGCAAGCCGAGAGCAGTGTGAGATGACCCTGGAAAAAGCTGGAGAGAGAGCTTTTTGGTCTGGTGTTCGCTAAAGAGGCTTGGAGGATATCAGATAAAAACTGTTCCTTGTGCATTCAGAGACACAGGACTTCGTACATTCTTTGTAAATAAATAAAGCTGCATCAGAGAAATACTATAATCAATTTCTACTCCCAACTGGAATAACCCAAGGCCCCAAAATTTGACTAGCCACTTCGATCAAAAAGGGGCAACATTACAAAGAATGTGATGAGGACTTTCTGTAATTAGGCCTATGTACATAAAATTTGCCACATCATCTTTCTGGTGAGGGTCTCCCTCAATCTCTTTTGTGAAGGCTGTTCCCTGTGTATGGAATAATTAAATATGCATTGGGCTACAGAGATATAAGAATGAGTCTCTAGTCTGGTGGTTAGACTATACACCTGATAGGTGGAAGACCTGTTTTCAAACTCCTGCTTCACATCAAGCAGAAGGGACCTGTCAGGTTTAATCCATTAAATGTGTGTCGTGTTAATTTTTTATCATTCTAGTTTCTTAATTAAAATGCTGTGAGGTATCAAGTCAAATACTTTACAGAAGTCTAGGGATATTACATCAACATTATTGTCTTGATCAGCTAACAGGGCGTAGCCGTGTTAGTCTGTATCCACAAAAACAATAAGGAGTCCAGTGGCACCTTAAAGACTAACAGATTTATTTGGGTATAAGCTTTCGTGGGTAAAAAACCCACTTCTTCAGATGCATGGAGTGAAAATTACAGATGCAGGCATTATTATACTGACACTGCCTGCATCTGTAATTTTCATTCCATGCATCTGAAGAAGTGGGTTTTTTACCCATGAAAACTTATGACCAAATAAATCTGTTAGTCTTTAAGGTGCCACCTGACTCCTTGTTGATCAACTAAATTTGCCTTCTGTGGAAAAAAGATAGCCAGTTAATTTGACAAGATCTATATGGGTATTGATGTTCTTCATTCCTCACTTTCCTCCACCCTCTCTTTCCCCTCTCTCTCATCACAAAGTCTGCCCTGCCAATGTCCAGCCCTGGATCACCCCAATATCCACTTCCTCCACTCCTGCTCTTATGGTGCAGTGTGTTTCAAGCAGTAATCCTGTGACCAGACTGAATTCCCCATTACAAATGTGTTCTCTCCCCAGTCAATTATGCCATCTTCCTATATAAACAAATCCACTCCTCCAACATAAATGTACTCCAGGCCTGCAATTCCAGCTGCCTTTTCCCCACTCCTCAAATCATCCCTTCCTTATGCCTCACCTTCTCTCTCTGCACAGCATCTTGCTGATTTCTTTCAAGAAAAAGTTGACAAAATACAAAGTGATCTTCTCTCTCTCCCCTTCACCTGTTTTCCCTTCCTCTCTTATAGCTCTCTCCTTCTCCTTCTCAGTCACAGATACTGTAATTTCTCATCTGCTGTCCTCCTCTTACCCTTTCTCTGATCCTAATGACTCATCCCACCCCACCTCTTGATCTCCTTCATGCTCTCTCATGTCCCTTCTCTTTCTCATCTCCGTAACCTCTCACTCTCCTCTGGCTCTTTCCCTTCACAGTACAAACATATTTTAGTCTCTTCCATCATTTTTAAAAAATCAAAAAAACACACATTTGCAGCTCCACCTGCCTCTCTAACTACTGTCCTATTTCCCTTTAATCTCTAAGTTTATTGAACACATTGTTTACAGTTGCTGTCTGGAGTTCCTCCTCCAATTCTGTCTTACTCCCTCTCCAATCTGGCTTCCACCCTTAACTTGCAGATGTTCTCACCAAAGTCTCTAATGACCTTTTCTTAGCCAAATCTCAGAATCATCCTCATCCTCCAGCCTCAGCCTCATCCTCCTTGACCTGTCAGCTGTCTTCAACACAATTGGTCATGCTCTTCTTCTTTAAATCTCATCCTCCCTTGGCTTCTGTGACTCTGTTCTCTCCTGGTTCTCCTCCTACCTCTCTAATTGCTTCTTCAGCATGTCTTTTGGAGGATCCACCTCATCCCACCTCCAGCTTTCTGTGGGGCTTCCACAAGGCTCTGTTGTTGGTCCCATTCTCTTCTCCCTCTACCCTTTATTTCTGGGTAATCTCATCCACAAACACAAATTCAACTGCCATCTCTATGCAGACGACTCTCAGATCTATCTCTACTTCAGACCTGTCTCCTTCTACCCAAACTAAATCGTGACCTGCCTTTCTAATATTTCCTTGTGGATGTGTAGCCATTGGATTAAGCACAACATGGCTAAAACTAAGCTTTTCATCCACCATGCCCCAGAGCCTTCTCTGCTATCTCCTTTCTCGATTACTGTGGCCAATACCATCATCTAGCCCAGGGGTGGGCAAACTATGTCCTGGGGGCCACATCCGGCCCTTCAGATGTTTTAATCTGGCCCTCAAGCTCCCGCCAGGGAGCAGGGTCCAGAGCTTGCCCCCCGCTCCAGCCGGGGAGTGGGGTTGGCCCTGTTCCGCATGTGCTGTGGCTCTGCACGGCTCCCAGAAGCAGTGGTCCTACGCTCCGGTCCTATGTGTAGGGACAGCCAGGGAGTTCCGCATGCTGCCCCCCACCCCAAGCACGGCCCCCACAGATCCCATTAGCTGGGAACCCATGGCCTTAATAAACGCAGTCTTGCCTCACTCATATCCATTTAGAATGCTACTGCAAAGATCAGTTTCCTAGCCCATCACTTTGCCTATGTCACCTCTCTCTTACCATCCCTCTACTGGCTTCTTTTTCTCTATTGTATCAAACATAAGCTACTTGTTTTCAATTTCAAGGCCTTTCATGGCCTATCCCCACCCTACCTATCATGTCTCATTCAGTATCAAAGGGTCAAAAAGCTTCTGATCAACCCATGATGCGCCTCCATTGTCCATTTGTTAAATTTTCAAACGAGAACATTCATATTTTGTCCCATGCTGCCCTCACTCTTAAGGAGGTACTCCTCTTAAATAACACTCATTATTTTCCTGGAAGTATCTCCTTCAAACTCTCCTTTGTTGTGATGACTACAAAAACATGACAACAGTTAGGCTGCTGGTGTGCTGATGCCACTGTCTATCATGCTGTCCAAGTTATCTTATTGTACTCACCCATCTGTCTGTATCCATCTCTGCTCTTATACTTGGATTTTATGCTGTTTAGGGCATAGACTGTATTTGTATAGCACCTAGCAAAGTGGAGTTCTGGTCATAACTAGGGCTCCTAGGTGATATGATAATACAAATACTTATTAATTATTTATTTTCCATACACCCATGTTGATTGGCATTAATTATATTACCCTCCCAAAATCCTTTATTAATCCATCCCCAGACTGGCCCTTCCATTATTTTGCCCAGGATCGCTGGCAGGCCTATAATTCAGTTGTTCTCATTTAGTTTTTTAAATATTGGTACTACATTACTTTCTTCCAGTTTTCTGTAACCAGTGTTATAAGAATTTTTGTAAATCAACATTAATGAACAGGAACTCCTCCAGCAACTCTTCTGAAACTCTTGAGTGCAAGTTATCTGAACCTGTTTTTTAAAAATAATTCTAACTTTAGTAGCTGCTGTTTAATACCCTCCTGAGTTACTATTGTAATGGAAAGTGTTTCATTATCATCATATGATATGACTACATTATCTGACTTTTTCCAAAATACAGAACAGAAATATTTATTGAACATTTCTGCCTTTTCTGCATTGTTACTGAGAATGCCACTGAGAATTTCCATCAAGTAATGGACCATTAGTGTTGTGGGGATTGCTTTTGTTCCTAACATACTTAACCCTCCTCCCCCACAACCCGCTCCTCCTCACTGTCCTTAACTCTGCTGGTTATAGATAACTTCTTGTGTCATTTTGTTTTCCTTACCAGTTTTTCTACAATTGTGAGCTTCTGATTTATATTCATTAATATCAACTTCCCCTTTCTTTCATTTGTTATATATATTTTATAGCTGCTTTCACTTCTCCTCAAAGTCAGATTGTTTTCTAACGAGTGTGCTTTCCTTCTCAGTTGTGAGACTGGGGCTTTTCAGGCATCTGGTAAAATGTTCTGAAACAATTCCCAACTATTATTAACACTTTTCAGATTAAAGTCTTTCTCCCATTTGATTTGCTCATAGTTGTTTTCAACTTTGTGAAATTGGCCCTTTTAAAGCACCAAGTTTTGTTGTTGTTTTTTGCTGGTTTGGACTTTATTCTGTTTGTACATAACAAATGTGATGAAGTCATGATCTCTTGTACTTAAGACAGAACTAAAAAATAGTGGTATGATCAATCCCTCCTGTCAAGATGAGGTCCAATATAGAATTCTCCCCATGTTGGATGCAACACTTTTTGAGTTAGGAAATTGTCATTTATAATATTTAGAAATTATGGGAACTGGCAGCATGAGACCTCCAATATATGTCACTCAGACTGAAGTCCTCCATAAGAATGCAGCTTCCCCTCCCCTCCCATAAATATAGATAGATGCTTAAGGAGCTGGTCATCCTGTTCCTTAGTGTGATTTGCAGACATCTGAACCTCATTATGTGCTTTCTCTGTTAGGACATTGATTCATAAGCATTCAAGATCATTTGCTTTTGAGTTGTCAGTGAGTCAGAAACAGGTAATGCCATTTTTGACTTAGAGTGGCATTCCTCTCCCCTTTTGCCCACTTAAGCCTTCCTAAATAGGTTATAGCCATTGATTTTAACATTCCAGTCATGTGAATCTTACCACCAGATTTCAGTAATACCATTTAGGTTGAAGTTATGCTCTTAAATGAGCAGTTCCAATTCCTCTTGTTTGTTACCCAGGCTCTTAGAATTGTTATATAGGCAATTAAACATTTTCTTCTCTTCTCTTCACATCCTTTGGTGTCCTGATTAATTTTGTTATCAGCATCTTGATTGAGTGTTCATTTGTTCCTCCTTTTCACCCTCCCCTTTTGTTATTAGAGTTAACGGTTTCATTGCTGATCATTTTAGGAAAAAAATCCCGCTATAACAATTTGCTTATCCATCAGTGTCAGATGCAGTAGTGGGTATATTGGAGCAGGACAGTGAGGCATGTGTTGCTCTTTAGGGTTGCTGTTGTGGTTAACTGGGACTTCAAGCCTCCTGCAGAACACGTTAAAGTCAATTCCATGCCTGTCTGACTACAAGGGAGAGGGAAGAGAAGATTCATCCCTTTCTTTGTGCAAAACACTTCACTGGTCTCATGTGCTCTAGGAGCCCCGCAATGACCACTGGCAAAGGTTCTCTGTCATGTAACAGAAACTCCTATCAGGCTAACAAATTTACTATACCTAACACATTGTGTCATGGCATATATTTATAAATGTTATATAAGGTATCACATGAAAATATATAGCACATTGGTCATTAATATTGTGAAATGAACATATAACACTATCGGAGGAATTATAGATACTTACTGATCTTGTCTTACTAAGATCTTACTTACTAAGGTCTTGTCTACACTGCAACGTTGTCGACAAAACTTTTGTCTTTCATGGGTACTTTAAAAAGCCCCTCCCGTCCAAGAAAGACAACAGTTTTGCCAACGCGGGGCTCGAAGTATTTGCTGACAAAATACCGGCAGAGAGCGTTCACACACTCTGACTTTTAGCAACAAGGCTGTGTCGACACAGGTTTTATTCCAGATAGGAGGGGAGTTAGTTATCTCCCTGTCTCTAATGTAAATTAAGCAGGTTTAGCCAAAGACTGTGGAGGTTATATTTGCATATTGAGGCAACAGGAAAAGCAAATTATCAGAAAATCAACATAGACAGCATGACAACAACACTCAGAAGAACAAACAGTGGGAGAGAGGGACTTTGTCTGGGGGTATGTTTCAAAGGATACATTTCAAAGGGGTACTGGACTATAAGAACGGGGGGAAAGACATGGTTTTATCCATTTACTGAAAAAAACCGCTGTGGGCATAAGGGAATCATGAAAATATGGACCCTAATATGACTGAATACCAGCAAGTTCTACAGAAAAGTTTTAGGTGAGGGATTGTTTTAGGTCAGATTAACTTCTTGTAGAACCAGAATATTTTTTATTACCTGTTACTGTTTCTATTATCTTTGCCTACTATCACTTAAATATCTGTTCTTTACTAATAAACTTATTCTTGATTTGACTATAAGCTCTTCTTAGTATTGTAATACTAAACTGTGGCTCCTCAGCTGAGGTAGCAGGCTGGTGTGCATACTGTCTCTTTGGAAACAGCAGACTCTGTAATTTCTGTGAGTGTTCAGTGGTAAGTGCTGGACACTATAGAGGAATGCTCTTCCAGGGGCTTCAGGGCTGAGGGTACAAGGCAAAAACCTGGTAGAGCTTTGGAGGAGACTGTTTGGGAATCTCCTAGGCTAGGGAGATGTCACCTAGTTTAGCTCCAGCAAGTCTCTTTTTTTGCTAAGGCTGAAGGATAACAAGGTCACCCATTGTTCTGGGTTCCCCGAGAAAGTGTCACTCCTCATAAGTGTCCCAAACCTCCCTCCAATTTCTACAATGTAGTTATGTCTTAGAATTTCCATTGTGCCACTCATCATATAGCAGAAACCTTGCTGCAGATTTTAGGTACTGCTTACCTTGGAGGCCCACTCCTGCTCCCATTGAAGTCAATAGATGAACTGGCAGATCAGCTCCTAGAATGCTCTCTCTTAAGCCAACATTGTGACAAAGGGCACCGGTTTCCCTGTTACATTAAATATAATAACATACTGTAAGTAAGAAGTTTGCAGACACATGGGAAGTAGAAGAGCAGTAGGGGGTATCTCCTTTCTCCTCAAAGACCACATAGGGTGGGATCCACAAAGGGACATAGGTGTTGCAACACTGAGCATCATGGCACCTAACTGACAGATGCCTAGAAAATCACAGGAATAACACTGTAATCCACAAAGGTCAGGTGAGCCACCTAGGCTTCCTACAGAATGAATGGGGAGTGATAGGCACCTAAGAATGTGATCCACAAAAGCCAGAATGCAAGGCGGAGAGCTGCTTAAACTACCCAATGGGAGATGCTGACAACAGCTATGTGTGCTAAGACCCTTCAGAGATAGGCACCTAAGTCCAGGCTGCAGGGAGGTGCCTAGCTCTGCTTATCAATCCACAACTGGGAATCCACTGCCTGGAGTCAGGTGGCTTGGGCACCTAGGCATGGGTGGCGGGTATCATAGGCTGGGGGAGGCTGTGTATCCCCAACAGCCTGGTGTGGCCCTGCCCACACTCTGTCTCCAGGGGCCAGCCCTCCCCTGCAGTTCCCCATGCTCTACCCTGGACCAGGCTGGCTGGGGCTGGCCAGCGTGCCTCCCGCAGGGACTCAGGGCAGCTGGAGCTGGGGCCCTGCTGCCTGCCTGGCACTCAGATTGCAACAACTGGCACTCCCGGGCTCGGTGTGCTGCAGCCATGCTGCCTGGCCACCTGGTGCTCTGGGGTTGGGAGTGCTGCAGCTCTGCTGCCTGGTTGCTCAGTGCACCGAGGCTGGGGGTGCTGTGGAAAACACCGCCTGGCCACCCAGGACACCAGGGCTGGGGGCAGCTGCCTGGTGCACCAGGGCTGGGAGCACTACGGCTGCACCACCCGGAGCTGGGCTGGGGTTGGGGGTGCGCTGGGCTCCTGTGCGGGAGGGGGACCAAAGCAAAGGGGGAGCAGTGGGGCCTTGGGCACAAGGGGAGGGGCCAGGGGCTAGCCTCCCCCAACAGCCCGGTCATCAGATACCCATGCACCTAGTCACTTCTTTGAGGGAATTAGTTAGGTGGCTGTCTTGCTTCACACACAAAACAGCTGGAGGAAAAGGAAGTGGTGGTGGTGCCCCTCTTACAACTTTTAGCTCAGAGGCTAGAGCACTTGCTTGGGATGACTGTTCTACTGTGGATAAATACTTAAACAGTTGAGTAGTGGTTAGGGCACCCAATTAGCAGGTGGGAGACCCGGGTCCAGTCCCCCTCCTCCAGTGACGCTTTTATTATTTATCTACACAGTGGAACAGCTTCAACAAGAGAGATTGAGGAAGCCCCATATCAGAATATCCCAGGGCTCAGTAGTTCAGGCACTCCCTGAGAGGTGGGGGCCCCCCTGCTCAAATGCTTTCTTCTCCTCTAGCTCAACGAGGGAATAAAATTTGGGTATCCCACAACCCTGCTGAGTGCTTTAACTACTGGGTTAAAAGTTATAAGGTGGGCACCCCCTTATTTTCCAGAAAGATTTTAAATGGGACCTAATCTGTAGGTGGGCCTCTGAGCATGCCTACTGGATTGGATTGGGACCCACACACAATTTAGGCAGTCTGAACTCCTATTTTCCCTGCTTTGTGAATCAAGCTAGAAGACTAGAACAAGGCAACAGTGTGCATGTCCAGATATAGAGACAGGGAAGCCCAGGGAACCTTTACTTTGAAAATGTAGGTGCTCACCAAGCTTAGGCACCTACAGGGGTTGATGAGAGTTCTGTGGATCACAGTGGAACCAAAACAGGGATTTAGGTGCCTAAGTCCAGAGTTTAGGCACCTAAGTACCTTGCGAATCTGGCCTTACTCCTTTCCCTTTATTCTGTGAACAGTCAGTATAGGCACAAAATAGAGGCTCTTTTGCATTCTTGTGTCCCAGCAATGGTGCTGTAGAGCTAGATTTTCAATAGAGTTCAAAGCCGAAGTTCAGTTCTGTTCCCACTTAGGCAACTAAATAAAGACCAGATTTTCAAGACCAAGAAACTCCCATTGTGACATGGCCAGATTTTCAAAAGGTGTGCTGAACATTTTTGAAAATCTGGCCACTTATTTTAATTCCTAAATTGGGGGTGACTTCTTTTGAAAAGCTGGCCCAGAGGGAGCACGTGGACAGAGCACTGTTTTGTTGATTAAAAAACCTCTGATTCTCATATTATTAACATTTTTACCATAGTTTTCTTAATTGTTAGGAACAAAGAATAAATAATTCTAGTAAATGCATTGTGACAGGGTGTATAGACCTTATGCAAGAAATCATCAGGCACCTGGACTAAGTTAAGGAAGTTTATTTTATTTAAGCAGGTAAAGAGTTAAAACTCTAGCATGTAATAGGTCAAGCCTCAGTTGGAGACTCTCATTTGGGAGAATGGAACTCTGCAGCCAACTAAGTGATGACTGGACAAAGAGAAGAAGTAGGAACTGAGTGTTATAAAGAGGATTTGGCTGGTGTCTAAAGGTAGTTGTTTGTCATTGTGAAAAGAAGTGAAGTCCATTCCCCAAAATTAGGCTGCTATGAGTAAGAAGCATTTCTTAGAATAGTTATTTTTTTCTTTTTATGATCAAATATAAAATCATCAGTCACCTGACTGTTAGGAATCCTTAAGACTTTAGATGGAACCTGCTCTTTTTATGCATTGTCTGTCTGTCCTAGAAAGTGTGTTTTTTCTGAGCTGCTTATTTCTTTATACTGTATTGCTCACTAGACAACAGGGTAAAGACTAACATGATATAGAACTTGCTACAACTTCCAGATTTGTTGATTGTGCTTGAGGCAGAATTGCACTCTGGCTCCTTTTAGCTATTTTGGCTCTATATTACCATAACAGTAAAGAAGCTGTTTTTGTTTGTTGTTTAAATGCAAATTGACTACCAAAAAAAAAAAGGCAAACCCCCCTCCCCCCCAATAAGCAATATGTTGAGTAAGAAGGTAGTATTCAAACAGTTACTCTTCTGACTCTATTTCAATGTTAGCTTGTTTGGCAAGTTCTGTTTCTGCTCTGGTGACATAAAAGTGTGTAATTCAAATCTAAAGATGGTATTTCTCTAAAGATACAAATTCTGTGACTGAGTCACTGCAGCCCTCTTACATAAAGCTTCTACAAAAATAGGGCTTGTTTAGTTAGTGTTTGACTGGTGTAATACTCATGTGTCTGACCATATTAATAGCATTCATTGTCTCTTTTTCAGTTTACTTCTGAAACTCATAAATTTGACCCAAGTGTTTGTTGGTGGTATGTTTATTTTCTGTGCCCTGTGTAGAGATAGTTTCTTAAGAGCCCCATATCCCTGATGGTGGGGAAAAAAATTCTAAAATGCCTGGAATGTTGTGAAAAATTGGCAGAGGCCATGAAACTGGACCTAGTTTTTGCGCTGGGCCCAGTGAATAAAGAGAGAGCGAGGAGCAGAGATTCCCATCAGTCATAGTGGAGAAGTTCTTCTAGTTTCTACAAATGAATTCTGCTGTGATGAAGCTTCAGGAACAACAAAAGCAGCTTGAATCAAAGTGAAAGAACTGCAAATATCTGAACATAAAAAAACTGAGGAAGAACAAGGTGTAACCGTGCCTCTGTGGGTCACAACTGAGAATACCAAATTCAGAACAAATTGCTTAGAAACACATAGATACTAAAGTCAGAAGGGACCATTCTGATCATCTAATCTGACCTCTTGCACAACGCAGGCCACAGAATCTCACCCACCCACTCCTGCGAAAAACCTCACCTATGTCTGAGCTATTGAAGTCCTCAAATCGTGGTTTAAAGACTCCAAGGAGCAGAGAATCCTCCATCAAGTGACCCGTGCCCCATGCTACAGAGGAAGGCAAAAAACCTAAAGAGCCTCTTCCAATCTGCCCTGCAGGAAAATTCCTTCCCGACCCCAAATATGGCGATCAGCTAAACCCTGAGCATATGGGCAAGATTCACCAGCCAGATACTACAGAAAATTCTTTCCTGGGTAACTCAGATCCCACCTATCTAATATCCCATCACAGGCCATTAGGCCTATTTATCATGAATACCAAAATCCCATTATCCCATCATACCATCTCCTCCATAAACTTATCAAGTTTAAACTTAAAGCCAGATAGATCTTTGCCCCCACTGCTTCCCTTGGAAGGCTATTCCAAAACTTCACTCCTCTGATGGTTAGAAACCTTTGTCTAATTTCAAGTCTAAACTTCCTGGTGGCCAGTTTATATCCATTTGTTCTTGTGTCCACATTGGTACTGAGCTTAAATAATTCCTCTCCCTCTCTGGTATTTATCTCTCTGATATATTTATAGAGAGCAATCATATCTCCCCTCAACCTTCTTTCAGTTAGGCTAAACAAGCCAAGCTCCTTGAGTCTCCTTTCATAAAACAAGTTTTCCATTCCTCGGATCATCCTAGTAGCCCTTCTCTGTACCTGTTCCAGTTTGAATTCATCCTTTCTAAACATGGGAGACCAGAACTACATACAGTATTCCAGGTGAGGTCTTCACCAGTTCCTTGTATAATGGTACTAAAACCTCCTTATCCCTTCTGGAAATACCTCTCCTGATGCATCCCAAGACCGTATTAGCTTTTTTCACGGCCATATCACATTGGCAGCTCATAGTCATCCTATGATCAACTAATACTCCAAGGTCCTTCTCCTCCTCCATTACTTCTAATTGATGCATCCCAAGCTTATAACTAAAATTCTTCTTAGTAATCGCTAAATGCATAATCTTACACTTCTCACTATTAAATTTCATCCTATCACTATTACTCCAGTTTACAAGGTCATCCAGATCCTCCTGTATGATATCCTGGTCCTTCTCTAAATTGGCAATATCTCCCAGCTTTGTACTATCTGCAAACTTTATTAGCACACTCCCACTTATTGTGCTGAGGTCAGTAATAAAAAGATTAAATAAGATTGGTCCCAAAACTGATCCCTGAGGAACTCCACTGGTAACCTCCCTCCAGCCTGACAGTTCACCTTTCAGTATGACCCTCTGTACTCTCCCCTTTAACCAGTTCCTTATCCACGTTTCAATGTTCATATTGATCCCCATCTTTTCCAATTTAACTAATAATTCCCCATGTGGCACGGTATCAAACGCCTTACTGAAATCTAGGTAAATTAGATCCACTGCGTTTCTTTTGTCTAAAAAATCTGTTACTTTCTCAAAAAAGGAGATCAGGTTGGTTTGGCATGATCTACCTTTTGTAAAACCATGCTGTATTTTGTCCCATTTACCATTGACTTCAATGTCCTTAACTACTTTCTCCTTCAAAATTTTTTCCAAGACCTTGCATACTACAGATGTCAAACTAACAGGACTGTAGTTGCCCGGATCACGTTTTTTCCCTTTCTTAAAAATAGGAACTATATTAGCAATTCTCCAATTATACGGTACATACATCCCAAAACTGGCAGTTATTCTTCCATAAGATATACCAAATCAGCAACAAAAGTAAGCATCTGTCTCACCACACTGGCTAACAAGAAGTCAGGAAAGCAGTTTCCTTAGGTATTCCAGTCCTGGGTACAACACCCAGACACTAGACTTAAAGATGAGTGGTTCTTTAAAACCAGTTTCATCAAATAAAAGGTTCTTCTGATCCCAAAGGACCAGCCACACACCCAGGTCAATAGACAAATTAGATTTTACCCAAAAATCACACTGTTGCCAATCCTTTAGTATCTAAAATCTAAAGGGGAAAAAAAGGTGAAGAATAAAATTGGTTAAAGGAATCAAATACATACAATAAATGCAAAGTTCTTGGTTCAGGCTTGTAGCAGTGATGGAATAAACTGCTGTCTTAAATCAGGTCTCTGGCTGCTTCCAAATCATTGGAAGGTCCTTAGTCCATTAGTTAGAATGCTCCCATTAGCATAAGCTCATAGTCTAGAGGTATGAGCAGGAAAGAGGCAAAATGGAGGTGTTTCCAGGGCCTTTTATAGCTTCTGCCATGTGGAGGGAAACCCATTGTTTCCAAAAAAGCCCTCAGCACAGCTAGTGGAAAATTAGAAGTAAAAGATGGAGTTTGGAGTCACGTAGGCAAGTCACATGTCCATGCACAATTCCGTATAGACACAGTGGAAGCCATTATGTACCTCAAACAGCATGTTCACAGGAAAGTCTATTCAGGGTAGGTTGGCATCTTCCATTGTGAGTTCAATGTTCTTTTGATGGGCCACTCAAGTTTGAATAATCCCTCCAAGATGTGCTGGCTAGCTACCTTGTGGACTACCTAGGAGCAAACATTTTGAAATACAGGTATAGAGCCAACAGTCATAACTTCAAATACCAAAATGGTATATGCATACAAATAGCATAATCATAACTAGATCTACATGGTCATATTTTAATCAGACATCACACAAGGATTACATTAAAATAATTTCAGATTGCATACTCTTTAGCAAACACCATCCCCCTCATAATTCTGGAAGAAAGTTCAAGGTTCATTTTCTCTTCTCTCCCTCTTAAAAAAAACAAATAAACAAAAAACTCTGAAGTTCAAAATATGTAAAACTCGCCCTTGGCATCAGAAGTCCTTCTCCCTAAATTTACATGTGAATCAGATACATTGATGGTACCTATAAGTACATAGAGTTCCTCCCCAATCCTGTCAACACTTAACTTTGCATGAATTGAATGGACTATTCATGTGTGTAAAGCTACTCAGTTTGTATAGGTTTGGTAGGGTGGCCCTGGGCTTTACTGTGGGAATTCATTGAAAGTATAGCAGCCTTCAAAGTTTTTCTGCCTTTGACTAAAGTAAAGCTTTCTTGTACACAACTACCTAACATTTGTGGCCCAGGACATTTACTTGAAATCACTAAATGGCTAATTTTGTCAAAGTTTGGCCACACAAGGGAGGAAAAATCTGGAAACCATTGTAGATTTAATCTTGACATGTACATGCAAAATGCATTGATACATGTTCTTGTGCTTTTACAGTTCATCCAGCAGTCTAAGATTTGAACCTGACTTGTGTCATCTCCCTAAATAAAATCTCCTAGGAATAGAATCACAGAAATTAGAATTTGAAGTTTTACATTAATCTATTCCTCACCAATGTAGAATTATTCCAGAAAGCATCCTTTCTGTCCCTATAGGTAAAAGTATTGCTCGTTGATGACAGGTTTGATCAAACTATCTGTTGTCCATGTGTGTGAGTCCCCCCCCCCCCCAGCAATACTAATTATTTGGTTAGCAATTTGGTTGCTGCCTTTATTATGTCAAAATGAAATAGTATTAAGACAGACCTAGAATTATAAAAAATACAAATACTGAAAAAGTTAATTGTTAGACATTCAAGTTTTTGCCAGATGTGCCAATAGGATCTATAATTTATCATTTTGGTTGGGCTAGTTGTCTGCCAAACTGGAGCAAATATTATTGGATTTCCTGTGTTCAGTTAAGTGTCAAACATCTCTCTGGTCCATTCAGAAATCTTAGCTTTTGATACTAACCCGAAGAGCTCAGTTGATTGTGGTGAAGGTATAAAATGCAATTGTTTCTGAACATTGGTAAATAAAGGCATGCTTAAAATATTTCTCTCCAAGATAATGTTTCACAAAAAATGGGAGTCTCTAGATGAAACTGACTTTTTTTGGAGATGTCAAGCTGAAAATGAAACCAACACACTAAGCATCAACATTTATCCCAGACATACTGTAAACTTACTTTATTGGTGTGTCAAGAAACTAGATTGGGAAACAGGATTTACATGAATCTATTAAACTGTCATACTCACTTAAAAGAATCCAAAGCACCCTGAAGGTAGCTAAAACTAATTACAGTATAAGCATGATGTACACCTGCAAAATGTCAGGCTGAATACATGGCATTGGGCTAAGACTTTCCACAGCTGGAGAAACACAAACTTAAATTCTGCAGTTGATTTTACTTTATCCATTAACATGCTCTGAATACAGATTGCCATTCTTGGCTCTCCACTTTCCTAAGGCAGATGGAAAAATAGCAACTGTGATAAATTGATTGTAAGTTTTCGCTGTAGTTTGTTTTAAGTACTACTTTGGCCTCTACTCAAATGTTCTCTTCTACCTTCCCTTGAGTAGTAATATACCTTTTGAATTACAAAATACCCCTGCACCAGAAGATGCTAAAGAAACTAGGTCCACTTTTTTGCCAATAGTTATGGTAAATGGAAATGCTGTAATTTAAGGACTTACTGACAGACCTAAAAAGATCTGGAGCTTAATGGAGAACCTTTATGGTGACATCTGTATTCAGTAGCATCAAATCATTGGCCGGTTTCATATAATAATACAGTTTCCACAGCACTGGGTTTCAGCGCTTCCTGTTATGTCCAGGTTCATCAATTTTACTGCATCTTCAGGTATTATTTCAACGTATTTATTTTTACATACACCTCTCCACTGGAACCATAGCATAGAATATAGCAGATTTACACATACTTCAACCAGGCACAGCATGGAACAGGGTTGCATGATGGGATGAACTAATTCACACACTTGGTGGCTAGTCTAGATGCTGGAGCCTCATTTTTTCATAAAAGCAGTTACAGTAGGCTTAGAGGAAATATCTCTAAGTCTGGATGACTGTCTGTTTCGAAAGGCATTGTTTGGAGGCCATCAGGTGTGGAAAATACTCCTTTCTTTTTTCAAAAAGAAGTAATGATAACTGGCAATGAACATATGCTTCATAATAGGCACCTGAAACCTACACACCTTCACTTATAAGATTCAAACGGTTGTTAGATGAACAATACCAGAAAACCGATTCTAAAATGGTGCATCATTTCTAGGGGAGGGAGGGGGAATGCCAGTTCTCATTAAGATTTATTATAAGTCCAAAGTTTTGTAGTCCCGAGACTTAACGACAGATGGTGGTGTAACTCCACCAATTTTGCAACTTCTCCATTCGCTTTGATGTTATAATATAGATTCTCCTTTATTTGACTTCGGTTTAAAACTGTATTTTTTTTCTCTTCCCGAACTGTCTCTGGAACAATGGGTGGGGTGGGGAGAGAATAAACCCATTTAGAAGAGCAGCCTGTTTATTGTTTTCAAGTTCCCTTTATAAACAATCATAATGGAACATGGCAATCTGATATTCACCTATCTGCCAGTTGCAAGGAAAAATACATTAAATTAATGAAAGAAAGACGTTTGAAAGTGGTTTATTTGAAGCGAGAAATGCATTGCAACTGTGCAGATGAAATCTCAAACCGTAAACAGGAACAAATACAACGTATTAGCCTTTTTCATTAGAAAGCCAAGTTATAATTTTAAGCCTTAATAATCGCATCGCTTAAAAAACTGAAAAGTGTGTCTGCTTAGCTCTGTTTTTTTAATAGAGACTTGCACGCCATTCAGACACTAATAATACTAAACAATTTAAGCAGCTGAGCGTTGTATTGTACCTCCATGTATTATTACCCACTAGAAAGAGGCTGTCAGACGGTGACAATTTGAAGTAGAGTAGTGAGATTTAAAACCGTCTCGAAACAGAGCGCAGTCCATCATAGGGAAGGGGGTATAAATACCGCCTTCAAACTAATACAAAACGAGGAGTCTCATTCCAAAGGAGTGAGACTTGGGATGGGTCTGGCTAGAAGGAGATACTTAGTATCTTGGATGGATTTTCCTTCCCTTTCCTTTCCGTGGGGTCAGTCCGCTCAGGTTTCTCACTTTCGGGCAAGCAGCGCTGGCGGGGGACACGTGAAACGAACTTGCCCGCCGGCTGGGCGCCAGCCAGAACCATTCCCTCTGTTTTTGTTTGCCGTCTGGGTCCTCTTTCAAACCCTCCCGTGGCAAAGCATTTCTCCCTGCAACTGTCTTTTGACACGCCCAGGGACAGACTTTCGGGCAAAGTCAACTTTTGCTAAGACCGTGCTTTCCTGCCTGCCTTTGGCCGGCCGGGGAGCGGGGGGGGGGGGGGAGGCAGAGAAGTGGGGAGGGTGCTGTACTCGTGCCCTTTCAGCCCTCGCAGGCTGCAGCCTAGGAGCACGCTTGCTGCTCTCCTTCACGGCGTGTTATTTCGTTGGAAGGCTCTCGAGAGCTGTCTGGAGAACGAGAGCGTTCGTTGTTGTCCGGGCTTCAGAAGTCAGGTGTTCCCAGAAACTTTGTTCTGGAGGGCTGGGGTCTCTTGGCAGCGGGACGCGTGCAATTAAAGCTACTCGCAGCGCCTCCACGAACAAACTAATGTGAAATAAAGCACGCAGGCTTTACTGGTAACTCTGCGATTAAGGGGCTGGGAGGGGGGGGGAGATAACAGTTGGATGGAGCAAATAAATATATTTTATGGCCACCCATCATTAACCACCCTCTCTTCCTTTGGCAGTGGCAGGCAAGAGCAGCGAGCGTGTGTGCCCTTAGGCTGAACTTTCACCTCTCGAACCCGATCAAACCCCATTGGCTGAGAGTTAGGAATCTGAGGAGTAGAGAGCTCAGCTCCCACCCAAACCTGTCGTCTACACCTCTCCCTTTCTCTTACACACGCGGCGGCGGCCGGGTGGGGGGGCCGACGGGGATCTGATCCCACTTTTTCAGCCATCCACTGCAAATTACCAACTGCGGCAAAAGAGCTGCCTTTCTGTCGCCCCCCCCTCCTCACCACGCACCCCCCCCCCCCATCTTACCCGCGCACGCAGGTTTTACTCTTTGCATTTTATTGGCACTCGCAGCTTTCACAGACAGGAGCGATTACACCTCGGAGAACTGCCACCTTTGCCGAAGTGTGAGCGATTCTTTCGCGAGCCCCCCGCCTCCACCTCACCCCCCCCCCCCCACAGTCTTTCCGGGAAGCTCAGCGAGATGTAAAAGTTTATCCTAACTCCACCCCCGCGCTAGCTACATTCCTCCCCGTTTCACCTAAAAGCAAGCGAGAAAGAGAAAGGCAAACAGAAGTGTGGGTGAGAAATCTCCCTTCAAAAAACCACGCACAACCCTGTGAGTTTCTGAGCACTCTGCAACATTAATTCATGAGCCCAACGCACGGCGCGGCAACCAGCTAATCTTTCAATTTGCTCAGTACACCAACGAGCGAAGTTTTTTTATTTTAATTCAGTTTATGTTAATTCTGAGTGACAATCACTTTTGATTCAGGTCTTCAATGAATACAGAAGAGCCTTTTTAATTCAAAAGTGTAGGGTCGAGGTTGGTGCGCTTTCATTAGGTGAGTTCTCACTAAAAACCACACACATTGCACTCTTCTATTTCGGATTTACCTTCTCCGGTGTTTACCCAGGAACCCTGCCATAACATTTAGTGTGTGCGATCAAATGATACAGAAAAGAGGAAAAGTCTAAGCATTAGAAGCTCAGGAGAGGACACATTGCTCCTGTTTCTGCTTTCTGTGGCTCTCGTGCTTGTTAATTAAAAGGATTTCAGCAGGAGCCGTGATGCGTGTTTACAGAGAGCGGGAGAAGCCTGAAGTTTTGCTGAGCCTGGTGATGAGTTTAAAAGGCGAGGGTCGGGTGTGTAAATAGCAACAGCTCTTGTGTGTCTCGGCTCAGGGAAAGGGCCAGGCACGTGCTTTGCGGCGCTCACATACAGAAGTCAACGCAGCCTCTTCACTTATCATGGTTGGCAGCCGAAAGGTTAGAGTTAGCAGCTGGTGTCCATTGCATGCTACTGGGGTGGGGGCTTCCCAGCACCTAGCCGTGAAATGTTTGGTGCCCGTGCCCTCCCCCACAAAGTGTGGCCCTAGGACATCAGCCCACGGGCTGGGGAGCAGCAATGGTGCTAGAGAGCGAGGAGGTTGCTGCTGAGCGAGAGGAAATTAAAGCGACTGCGGCCCTGCTGCTAGTGCAAAGGGCGCCGTGAGCGTTGGAGAGGAGGGGAGAAACGGGGCTGCTCCTTGCTGGGAGAGTGAAGGGCAGAGAGCTAGCGCCTCTGGCCCGGGCGCCGCCGCTAGCTTCGCCCGGCTACTCCTGCGGCCGCCTCCACCCCCCTCTCCGCACGGGGGAACGAGCAAGAGCAAGGGGCGCCCAGGAAGCCCGCCTGCAGCGTGCGCGGGCTGCAGCTCAGCCTGCCTCGGCAACAGCCCGTGCGGCGCACGAAGCGGCGCCGCTTGGGGGGAGGGCGCACACCCGCGCGGGTCGCGCTCCGCTCGGCTGTCACCTTCTCCCGCTGCGCCTCCCGGAGCTGCAGGGGCTTGTGCGCAAATGAGGCCGGAGCTGGGCCCGCGCGTTTGGTCCCCGCCCTCCCCCCCCCCGCTCCAGCGGCGGGGAGTTTACACGGTGATGACAAAGCCAAGTGTTCTCCGCACCCAACGTCCCAAAACGCTGCGCGGGGGGTGGGGAGACTCGTCCCCCTGCTGTAAATCCCACCAAAGTCCTGCCCGGTCCCCCTAACCCCGCTTTCTCGGGAGCCCTTCGAGGCGCTTTGCCCTTCCCCGCCGCCGGAGTCCCCCGCTCCCTTGGCCAGCGGCTCTGCCTTTGCAGGCGGGCGGCTCTTCGAGGGCTGCCGGGAAAGCCCCAGCCCTCGGCACTGCCCGCACCACACCAGGCTTTGTTTCCTCCCGGTCTGTTAAACTCGTTGTGTCTAACGGGGGGGTGAGGGGGGGGGAGACGAGAGCAAACAACTTCTCCCCTGGTTTGTTGACATAGCAGGTGGAGTTGACGTCAAGCAGGGCACTTTACAGCGAATCGTCACACTGTCCTGCTCCGCGAGGGAGGCGCAGGGGAACGAAGGAGAGCAGCAGCGGGGGCACTGCCAAGCTGGTCCCTCCGCACTTTTTTGTTGTTGCAACCCTCCCCCCCCCCGCACCCCCGCATCAGCATCACTCCTGTACAGGCCACTTTGCGATCATGTGAGCGCGCTCCCTCCTCACTCCCCTTCCCACAAAGAGGAGTCGGTGGGGGCACTTTTTTTTTTTTTTTTTTTTTTTTGCATTCCCAGCAAAACACACACAGGCTTCGCACAGAGCCAGACCCACACACACACACACACACACACACACACACAGGGGGGAGGGAGCGCGCGAGAGACAGCGCGAGCCTCCGAGAAAGCGCGAGACACTGCGCTGGGGCTGCTGCTCCCCAGCCTGCCGCTGCCCCTGCCCGGGGGCTCAGAGCCCCAGCGCCGCCTGCGGAGGAATATCCAGCCCATTTATTGATGCTGCTGCTTGTTGTTGCAGCCTAATCCTCCCCTCACCTCCTGTGTCTCTGCTCGCGCGTCCCGGCAGCCGCCGCCGCTGCTCCTGCAAAGACTTTGTATATGTGGGTTGGGGGGGGGGGTAGTTCAGCTCCTCTCTCGGTGGCAGCTCATCGGGACGCTCTACCCAGTGTCTCCTCTTGGTAAGTTTCATTCCTCCTCCCGCCCCAAGGCTCTTCTTTGACTTGTTACTTTCATTCTCTCCTGCCCTCCCTCCCGCCCCCCTCCCCCGCTTTACTTGCTGCTGCAGGAAAGTTTAGCTGCCGCGGCTCTAAGCATGGTGGGTACAAATGTGACATGTGTCAGATTTCTTCTTGGCGTCTGGTACCACTTGTCCCTTTAAAATATTGTAACGAAGAGGGGGATGGGGGGGGGCGAGTTGTGAGATGTGGGAGGGGGCCTCTTGGTATGCGCTTATGTTTCCATGCATTCGAGTTTGAAACGTGTCTTAAATGTTGCCTTAATAGAGCGGACACGTTTCAAAAGTGCGATGCAGACACCCAAGTGTTTACTTCCCACCCCTTAGCCCTCCCGGCTATAGCATCTAGCGTTTGAAACACGCAAACGTTGAATGATCAAGTTGGTGCTCATCAGTTCATTTTGTACTTCGGAAATCGTGCTGCAAGCTACCAAACTTCGGCTTTATTTTAGAAGCGCCTATTGCAAGCTGGAGTTTTCTTTTCACAAGCCCCACCACAACTTTTAGTTTGGATGGGCAATAAAGAAAATGTGTTACAATGAAATATTCTCCCTTCATCCTGGGAAGGTTTTGAGGGGCGAAATTTCAAAGTGGGGAGGGGGCTTGTTAGTCTCCCCTTTCCTTTTGGCTTTGAAAAAGTATGGAAGCATGGATATCCTGGTAAAGAAGCATGTCACGTTTCTTTCTTTTTGAGATCTCTCTGTGTGTGAGAGAGAAACACCTTTCAGTCTCTCTGTCCAGCGTGCAAAGGGGGGAGGAGGGACCAGCTATAACATTGATCCTGCATTCAGCCAGATCCAGCACTATGAACTGAGCCCTCTTCTTCCCACTAGCTGCACGTGCAGTGTTTTAGGAAATGCACCCGATGAAGTGAGCTGTAGCTCACGAAAGCTTATGCTCTAATAAATTTGTTAGTCTCTAAGGTGCCACAAGTACTTCTTTTCTTTTTGCGAATACAGACTAACACGGCTGCTACTCTGAAACCTGTTTTAGGAAGGTGTTCGCCATCCAGTCTCTCTGGCCAGGGCGAGTTATTGCATCTCATTGATCTTCCCTGCACAAGCGGTTACCGCTGCCGCTCTTGGGTCTCCTCCTCCTCTACCTTCGCAATGCCTTTTGAATGTGCTTGGCGGATTAGTGTTAACCTTGAACAACAACAAAACGTGTTAGCCTAAAACAATAGATTAATAAATAATACGTTAGAGCTATGAAGTTCCTGAGGCACAGTTCATAGTTTGTTGTGGGAGTATTCTCCTGAAATTCACTCTTGAAATTCAGTAGTACTCAGAGACCTAGAAACTTGTGAAAGTTTAATTCTGAGGACTTTGAGATCTAGTAGGTAAATGGTTGTAAGGCGTGTTAGGCTTCATTTTTTAAAGTTATGAGTGTAAGGACAGGAGGGGAAGAAAAGAGAAAACTGCTAACTCCTTTTTGCTCAAATTTTTTGGGCTTTCCCACAGCTAAAAATTCTTTTGAGCATATGGATGAACGTAAACATGAGATGAGATCTTTCTGAAAAACTGAATGCAAAATACAGCTCAGGATCTAAGTTAGTTTAAAACCTGCAGCAGTCAATTTGCCACAGGTTTAAACTACAATGATAAAGACAATTTTGTTCTGTTCCTCTGCTCATCTGTTAAATTTGTGTCAGGGTTCTAGTAATTGACTCAAGAGACAAACTTTTGGAGATTCCAAGCCAGTTTAAAAGGGTAGCCCTTGATTACATTGGTGAGCTTTCAGCATTGAATTTCTATGGGGAGGAGAGGACAGAGGTAACAATTGGATCAGGGGTTGAGAGAGTTATAGTCTGTATATGGAGGAAAATATATATATAACAGATGGCAGTACCTGCACAAGACAGAGTACCAGTGAAGTGTTCTTTCTAAAAACATGCCTAAACTGACTATTTTAAAGTTAGCATCAACTCTGTCTAGAAAAAGAGAGTGCAAGTTGAGCCATAGAAGCCAGAACATACAGTAATGTAGAGTTGGGGAGCATTTCCATTTTTAAGAGCCTTTAAAAAATATTTAATCAGTGACACTCACTTTCCAAATGGGTTTTATTGCATCCCCTTGCTGCTTTAGGGCCTGATTTAAAGCTTACTGAAGTAATAAGTGGGAGTCTTTTGATTGACTTTAGTGAGCTTTGGATCAGGCCCTTGGTAACTTGATTAAAATTTTGAAGTTGGGAAGTTGCATACTGCATGAGAGTATCATGTTAGCTTGTGAAAAATGAAGTTAAAATAAACTTTAAGAGCTTTAGCTGCTGTTCTTGTTTTTTCTGTACTAAGTAAATTAAATCTGTCAGGGAAAAGATACTGTTGGTGGTAATGTTGCTATGAAGAAAATAAGGGTTACTTATTAAATTTGATTCTTTGATGCTGCACTAAATCCATATGAATCAGGTATAAATCATATGCATTTATATTATTTAGCTAAGTACTCAAACCAGTAAACACTTGAGGGAAGGGAAGAGGGTTTCAAATACATTGTTTTTTAAAATATGTATAATAATCTGAATGCCAGTCAATTTATTAACATCAAAAGTGATGCATAATCTGCTACTGTAATCAATTTTGGTAATATTCAACAGCCAATAGTTGCTTAAAACGAGGCCTCCCATTACATTAGGCTTTAACACTGGATAATAAGCTTGCACTGTTGCAGGCCGATGACAAATTTAAACACACTTGGGGTTTTTTTGGTTTAATTAATTTAATTTTGTCCCAGAAATCTTAATTTGTTTTGGTAAGGTATGTGAATCATTTAAGGAAGAAAATCTTGTTTGTGCCTACTGCTATTTGAAAAGTTTTATAAAATTACTAGAGATCCTTTAAACACCAACCAAGTTAATGTTTATAGCGTGCCTAGAAGATCAAAAGTGCTGCATAAGAGCTAAGTATTTTAATTAATAAATGGATGATATTATGTTTGTCCTAGAGCTAATGTGCACAACTGTACTCATGTTCAGGTTTCATAGCCTTCAAATATTGAAATTTTAGAACATAAAATTCTTTAGTTTATACAGTTTATACAGTTTAAATAAATTTCTACAGTTAAAATGCATTGAAATAAGTTATATTATGGATTTATCAGTTAGAAAAGTGGTATGTTCTTAAGTGACAAAACTGTAATCACAACATTTACTTTATGTCCACTTTCAGTTTGTTTTCAGGACTGATTTTAAATGAATTAAAAACTGCTGTTCACATTTTGAGGCTATATATCTGGTTCAGCATTGCATGGGCACGTGGCATTCTGGTCTAGCAGAATCTGGTCTTGCATTCTGATCCCAGTGCTGCCAGTGATTTTCTATGTGGGTTTGGGAATGTTAAGGTAGCCTCTTTGTCTGTTGCTCATCTGCAAAATTAGTGTAATACCACCTATCTGCTTACTTCACAGGCATGAAGATTATTTATTAATGCTTGTTAAATGCAAAGTATTATTTTGTCCCTTTCCTTCAGAGTTTTTACTAGACTTATGTTGGTGCAGTTTAATTCTAGTAGTGGTGTGAAATAGAAAGAGTGATGTGACTCTTCATGTTGTTCCTCTGTGAGTTAAATCATGGAGAGATCATTTACGTGCATGAACTGAAAGTGATTTAGGACACAGGTCACTAAGAAGTACTCATGGGATGATTGTTAGTGGAGAAAATTGTAAATCACAGTTAAACTCAAATACTATCAACTCCATTACAAAAATTGAATGTTAATTCTTGGTACACTCAAACTGATTACTCTTTTTAAACTTTGGGACAGTGGTGCTAGAAATAATGTCAATTACCTATTTTTTTTTAATGACCACAATATAGCTCACATCTATCCCTTTGTAGAAGGGACACCCTTAATTTTTGACCCAAATTTCCTCTGTCCCATTTTGACTTGATATTTTCCTATACTATTTAAATTATTGACACTAAAAAGACCCAGTTTATAGAAAAAGTTAATTATGCTAAATGTATTAATCCAGCATAGTCTATAGATTCCAGAAATATATATCAAGACTGTTCATTTTTGGGGTTTTCCTCATATTTGAGCCTAGCAGGTTAGAAGTGCTTATTTTCTTACTTAGAATTTGTAAGGTTTTTTTTTTGTTTAAATTTACACTTTAAAAACTTCTAGATCAACCTCAGAAAGCTAAGAATAATAGCCACCTTTTTTAATATTCTCAATTGATAAGTAACATTTCACTTTGGAATAAACTTTTTATGTGATTTTACTTTCTATCAGACACAGATGTTTATTGATGTAGATTTGTATTAGTTTTTGCTTCTCTCCTTTATTCATTTTTGTTATGTCTGCATTTTTAAGTGCAGGACTCTTTTAGTTAGAAGGGAGAGACCAGATGTAAAATAGGCAGTGATAACCTTTGTGTGCTCTTACCTCTGAAGAAGGTGAAAGTAGTCTCTGACTCTCTGTAGTCTACAGGTAGGGCATCTCTGGTACACCAAGGTGTAGTTTTGGTTGTCGTTCCAAAATAACATTTAAGCAGTAGGTACCAAATTATGTACAGATGTTGTAGTAAAACTAGACAGTGTTTGAATCCATTTAGTAATGCTTTGAATTCCTGTTCTAAGGCATTTTAAACTAAAATATTGAACAAATTGTATCAACCTATGTTGTAAGTCCTTTTTAATAAATAGCAAAGTGGTTCCAGGGATGGGTATACGAATACATGCAGACTGATTGGTTTTTCTCTTTTCTTTTTCTTTTTTTTTTGGTTGCTGGTGTCTGCGATGCTAGTGCCTTTTCTTTAACTAGGATAGCGCATGAGAGTGTTTCTCTTCTCTCACACACACAAAGTCCTAGTGCTGTGTATATATACGTGCATGCACACAGACATATATAAGTTGGTAAAGCTTATTGTAGAAGCCAGAGCTATTTCCCTTGGATTCTGTGTACCATACTCTAAATGTGCCTTGAGTATGGCCATTCAGTCCATTTAATGGCACAATGCTTAGCTGCAGTTGTCCTAGCATAGCTAACCATTGCTGATAATCACACACTTTAATTAATTTCCTCGTGCATTCAGGAGCAATGAAGATGTGCTGACATCAGAGTTTCTAGAGCACAGTGACTTACTATGTGACAGTATCTGAGCGGGTGCTTTTAAGTGTTTGTGTGTGTGCGCGCAAAAGAGAGAAACAGATTTTTTTTTAGTTGTTAAATAGCATTTCCTTTTATTGCAGGATAATTATTGCATCAACAATAATATCAGTGGACCCCTCTTGAATGGAACAGATTCTGTACATAAAGCCACCTAAAGAATTAGAGTTACATGTATGCTTTGTTAATTTTCAGTTACATTTATAGTTAAATACATTTTATAATTCCAGAGGGATACTGTTTTGATTATAAAGTGTGATTTATAATTAAGTGTAATTTTCCGTAAAATAAGTTAATTCTTCATGTTTTCAAGATTTTGGATCTGATTTTACTCTTACTTTGGGTTGCATTCAACTTAGTTGGGTTCCGTTTATTTTGGCTAAAACCAGTTGGGTGAGTCATTAGCAATAACTCCACCTGGAGCAGGGCCACAGCCTTTTAAACTGCCTATAATCCTCACTGCTGGGAACTCTGAGACCAGCTGGTTCAGCCCCCAAAGTGGCCTGAATTACAACTCTAACCAGATTTTTAAAGACCTCTTCCTTGGGGTGGGGAGAGATGAATTTTATTCTTCTATGGTACAGCTGCCTCCTTGAGTACAGGAAGATTGACACTACCCTTTCCCCTCCCCCTCTCGCTTTGTGACCATGGGATGAATCTGCCCGTTGACTGCAGTGGAGTTACTCCAGCAGATCAGGTCCATAATACTTAAATAAGAGGAGGTTTGGGCCCTGATCCTGCTTAAATTAATGCATTGTTAGTAGTCCTATTAACATCAGTGGGTCGACTCACGTTGCATAAAATTAAGTGCATGGCTAAATCTTTGCAGCATCATGACTTTGGCTACAATATTGGGCCCTTAATTACAATATTTTAAAATGTTATATGGTAAACCTGAGATAATTCTTTTTATTTTGGCTTGTACTTTGTTGTGATGAAAGCACACATTTTCCTCATACCACTGGAAATCTGTGATTTCAAGATGTTTTATAAAAAAGGTAATTTCACAGATTTTATACAATATGTATCCTATTACTAGAGAGAGTGGAATGATGTGAATGAGACTTTTTCTAGTCTTTCAGTTAAAGGTATTTGACATTTATGGAGGTTTGGATTTTTTTTTAAAAAAGAAGACAGTACCTTTTTTACTGAAATCTTACATGACGTTATAGCATTTTTACCGTGACTGATCTTTTTATTTATTTATATTATTTATTTTATATATATTTGGTTGATATTCTTATTTCTGTGTTCTTTGTGGACAATTCTGCAATTTAAATTTCATGGGCCCTATATGATTTCTGATGCACCACTACTCAGCATTTTTGGAGGCTGTTCCCTATTATTAGAGGAAAATTAGTCTGTTCTTCAGCTATGATGCTTTGTGCACCCCCTTAGTATTTGAAGAAGGTTTGTGGTTGCATAGCCTGAAAATACTCGGCTCTTCATGACTGTCAGTTCTGATACTGCATGTGGGGTTGGGAGAGTTATCTAATATATGATTATGGTGGGGTTGGGAGAGTTATCTAATATATGATTATGGTGGGGTTGGGAGAGTGATCTAATATATGATTATACTTTTAAAGCAAATCCATAGGCTAGCCTTTTTGATGCTGCATAGCTGAGTGAATTCAGTCATTTCAGGAGTAGCTCTCCATGGCTGCCAGCATTTCATAGGTGGAGTGAGAAAGGAAGAACCAGCTTCCATGAGCACCTCTCTTCTCCAATTCCTCTTCTTTAACCCTGGCATCTCCAGAAATATAGTATGCAGAGCTTGTCCATCTCTTCTGGACACTCAATGGGCTGGAGTTCATTCTGGAAAGACTAGCGTACTGCGACTTAAGGCCCAGAAAGTTTTGGATATTTTTCTGCTGGATTGGGCCCAAAACTGGCAATTTTTTAAACAACATTTCAAGTCCGAGTGAATCCTTTATTGTGATCTGAAACAAAAAGTGTAATATATATAAAAATGCACTTACTAGATATGTACTTAATCATTCTTATTTTTAAAAATGAGCTTAGTAATAGTATATATGAATTTTACCAAAATGTTAGCAGGGGTCTTGATCCATAGAAGGAAGGAGAGTGACTGTGCAGGCTTTCCATACTGCTGTGCTTCTGCATTGGGACCAACTGGAAGAGTGAGGGGACAGTTCAGTTTCCGTACTAACAGGCTGCTAACAAGTTATGCATACAGATGGTGAGAGACACTACATTAAAAACTGGCCAAAGGCTATCCAAAAATTTCAGAAACAGTACATTGCTAAAGAGCTGTCAGATGATGATTTTGAATCCATCCAACATCAGGAGTGACTAGAACAATGTCCCAAAGGTGAAATGCTCTGTATCCCATTAATCTGTGTCATTCAGTCAATCCTGATTCTACCTATAAACAAAGTTTAATCTCAATTATTTCTTTTTCTTTCTGTCATTATTAAAGTTTAGAAGTCTCACTGCATTCTTCTGGAATTTGATTCAAACCCGTAAAAATAAAAAAGTTATGTTTAATACGTTTGTAATAAAACCTGTAGTTGACATTTCATTGTTTATAATTAAATTGGAAATTACAGTTTTAACATGTAAAAATAATTCAGAGGAAATTGGAAATGGTTATTTGTGGGAAGCTGCTACAGCTTTGGAAGAGAAAGTGACAAGGCAAAAATAAGGAAGAGATGGGGAGTGTGTGTGGAAACGAGCCTAAAAAACTATGGGATTGTTTAGAATCCAGCAAAGGCACAAGATAGCAAAACAAGGAGGTGGGTAAATGTTGTTGAAAAAAATAGAGGGACTTCAGGTGTACAGAAGAAAAATAAAGGTGGTTTATTTTATTTTTTAAATCTAAGAACTTGTGTGTGACTACATATGAGACAGATTTTGACCATGACTTCTAAGTGAGGAAATAATGATTTGTATAAGTACAATATGCATAAAATATTTATTTTATGAACTGGGGGCCAAAATCACTGTTGATGTGAGCAGGTAGAACCAGTTCACTGGAGTTGTTTACTTATAACAGCGATGAATTAATTCCTAGACTCCTCTGAGTTAATATCTTAAATGCTTAAATTTTATTAATGATTTATGTGCCTTTTGAAAGGTACTTGTAGTAGCTGAAGTGAAGATTGATTGATTTATTTTTCTCAGTGCACATCTAAATACCAGTTTCCTGAAGTGACACAAGAGGTACAGAGTTCTTTTGAAGATAAAAAGAGGTAAAATTAAAGTGAAGAGTTTACGGAAAATGCAAACCAGTATCTTTTTAGAGTTAAGAAAAAAGTAATTGAAATATTTATGATTCAAGGCACTGCTGTGTGAGAAAGCACAGACAGGGTTGTGGTTTCATTACAGTACTTACAATATTCGCATGACCTAAAAATGGAAGTTGAAAAGACCTAATGCAGTCATGTATGCAGAGACTGCAGAGATATGCATAGCTGATAAAGTGTTGTGTTCTTCTGTTGTATCAATAATTTCTCATAATCTTTGTGTAAAAACAACATATTTAAACTTAATGAGAGAATACTATTAGGAAAAGAAATACTGATGATAATGTGCAGAACACAGTAAATGTAACAGAAGATATTGACTACTGGAAGGCTTATTGTAAAGATAACTGTCAATTAAAAAACAATTAAAGGAGTATATGGGTGCTAACAGTTTAGAAATATAAGGATGCTACTTAGCTAAAGATCATGATATGCTTTCACCTAGAAAATTCCTTCAAACTCATTTGTTATCAGTGCTGAATTAATTTAAATTACTTTTAATATTGTGATGATGTGCTCAGTACATGATAACTGCTAAAATGGTAGTTAGAAAGATATACCGAACATACAAGAAGAGTTACAGAAAGTGTAATAAATCCTTGGAAACTCTTCTGCTTAGCAAAAGGAATGAAGTTTTATTGAGAGAGAAATTAGCTGAGAAATATTTGTTGTTCAGCTCTGCTTTAGGTGACTAATGTCTTGTAAAACAGTTAAAGGTTTGTTTAGCATATAAAGTGGTAGCTGACTTGCTCCTGAAAATTCTATATTAATGCTGCCCAGGAAAGGACATAAAATAAATCTAAACAAGTACAAATATATATCTTGTAAAGTTGCTAGGTGGTTTATTTAAAAATGTGTGTTTAGTATTTTTTATAACCAGGATCCAGATCATGCCCTCAAAGTAAACATACGGAGGGCTGGGAAATAGCAAAATTAGTGGGAAGAAATTGTCCAGAGAGGAGAGTCTGTGGTTGCTGTCTAAAGTTCCCACCATAGATTTGGGACTCTGCTGGTATTTTGTATGGGCGTGCACAGAGACACATGCTGGGGGATGCTGACCCACACCCTTGCATGGTCTAAGACAGGTGTAGATGAGGCTTCCAACTTTTTTATGTAGATTTGGTGTGCTTCAAACTGCGGGGTCGAACATTCCCTATAGGTGAGCATAATGTAGTAAAAAAAGTGCTGTGCAACATTTGGTTCCAACCTAAAAAGCTTCTTATGTTTCAGCAATGGGATTCTCTTGAGCAGAAACTTCCAACCCTGCAAAACTTAATGGTGGTTTTTGTGATTTTTTTTTCTTAAAAAAAAATGTCTAGGGTGAGAAGGAAGGTTACTGTCTAAATCTCACTTATTCCTTTCCTCAATTTGTTCTACCACATACTTATATTAAAAGGACTTTAAGACCTTGAGCCAAAGCTATTGGAAGTTGGTGGAAAAACTCCCATTTACTTCAGTGGGTTTTGGATCAAGACCTAGGCGAGTGCTGCTGATACTCAGAAAGTATCTTTTCTTTGCTGAGGACCTTTTGTCAGTTCCTGTCACACTGACCTTTCAGAATGTCCCATGTTTATCCAAAGAAAGGTGTTTGTCTCCCTCTACACATTCCTATGCCAAGCATGCTCTTGATGCCTGCTTAACCTCCCCCCGCCGCAAAAAAAAATAACCTCCCCAAAAAACCCATAAAAAACCTAAAACAACTAGTGAGAACTGTTTTCACTATTTCATAAAACATAGGACCTTAAACTAAGTGTTGTGGGAGTCCTAGCAAGTGATTGTTGGAATGGTTTTCCAAGATGTAGCTCCTGAAGAGGAGTTGAAATTACTTTTTCATAATATTTCAATACACTTAGGGGTTCATTTCCATTTACACAATCAATTAATTATTAACAACTAGGGCATTCTGATACATCAGTTGCTGGGGTGTAGATTTCAGGGTATACAGTACAGATACTTTTTAAAAAATGTACTTATACATACTCTTTTTAAATAAAGATATGTTGGAAAAGCAAAGTAAGTCATATTTAAAAATAAGCCTCCTATAACTAGATATATATTAGAATGTTACTTTAACATCATTTGTCTATCATAGTAGGCATCCAGTAACTAAGCATTTCTATCAAGGTTCTAAAATTGGTGCCCATAAGTTTGCCCATAAGTCAAAATAACTGAAATCAAAACCTAAGATTCTTTTAATAGTACTGTTTAGTGTGGTTTGTATGACTGTAGTGTGGTTTGTATGAATATATTCCAATATCCATTGACTCTTCCTGGCTTCTTTGTAACTGAGGAAATTATTACCAGAAGGGGAAAATATCATTATATAGAGCACTATTTTATGCAGAATTTTTTTGTTGCAGATTGAATTATCAGCAAAAATTTCTTCAGTTCAATTACTTTGGATTTAAACCAATTTGAGTGTGAAAAAAATTGGGATAAACCATTCAAATACAAGATCTTTCATACAATCACCTGCAGCATTACCATAATTAGAACTAAGTATTCTGCAGTTGCACAATATTTTTGTTGCAGTTGAAATTGACACAGCTGTTGAATGTTTCAGCGACAGATAAAAAAATAAAATCCAGTGTTACTCACCAAGGTGGTTTCCTCAGGATTTATTTTTAGATAAAGCACTTTGTAGTTGCTATTTATTTGCAGCAGCCGAATGAAACTAATGAGCCTCTGGCCAGTTTCACCTTTATTGTTCCGAACTCTGTATGTAGCAGTGAAACTAAGGTTTCACTCTGCTGCTACTTTGGAAAGCTACATGGCAGCTGATGAACTGGAGGTGTTGTCCATAGACCTTACTTGTGACCAGAATGTTCCATATTTGTCTGTGACTGGTTAGTAGGTATCTGGTCAACTTTTCAATCCCTGCAGTAGCTTTAACCCTACAAGATTCTGTTATTTGTGCCATTTTAGGTACTTTAGGGGTTTTGGTTTATAATAGATTTCTCTCAGCGGGGTTTGTGTTAACTCCCTGATGAAGACTGGAAATATAATTTGCAGATTAAAATAGCTTCTTGGATCCTTTCTTAAAAATCCATTTGACTGATATGATACTTTCTTTATAAGGCTATTTGTGGGAGATAACCTTTTCTTGTGTTGTAAAATGTACATTATATTAAGTGTTTTTAATGTGTTTAGGAATTAGGGGCAACCTTTGTGCAGGGAGTTTTATATATTAGTAGTAAGTAGAGTGATGTTAAATTCCCCAAGTTTTATTTCTAGTAGTGTCTGAATGTAATTTGTTCTCACTCTGCTTTGTGTGTTTGTCTGTTAAAGCAATGCAACATATTGAAAAGATTTGTTTTATTCTCCAATTATTTTTTTATGAATAGTCCATGACCTAATGGAAATCATTGTCTCAGAAAAGTTTTATTACTCTTTATATAAACCAAGGCATCAGATATGACTAGCTGATAAAATCACAATTATTTTGTATTCAGTAGGCTTCAAACACAGTAACTTAAAATTAAAATTTTAAGCAGAATTTTGAAAAACTGCCAGAAGTCTTTTCTTAGTTCTGTTCTTGACAAATGAGTGTGAACTAATAGTGACTTTTGAAGATCTTTAGATACAGGAATATAATGAATTTAAAGATGGACAATTTTGAATTGCACACTCTTTTATTCCTAGTTCACATCTGTGGAGCGAAGGGTTGTTTTTCTTCCATTGCACTGCTAAAATGTTGATTTGTTGAGAGATCTACATTAATAATGAATTTTCATAATATGTTTATCAGATATCTAGAATGATGTGTAGTGTTTGTCATGAGTGAAAAGGAATATCTGTATAATCAAAGAACTTCCCCCCATAACACTTCTTAATACCAGCCCATATGGGAGTTTGTGGAAGAAACTTTCTTACTAGCCTAGAGAGCTCAGAAATTTTTTTAACTCTAAGAACCTTCGCTCATCTTCTAGGGGCAGGACTGGCTGACTGTGGGGAAACCCACAAGATATATTCCTGTTCTGCAGTGGGTAAAGGTGGTCCTGAGAGAAAGTAACTTCCAGTTTCACTATGTGTCCCAGTTTTATTTTAAACAGCCACGAGACAGGCATTTTGGCTCCTAGGGTAAACTATATCCCCTCCCCTCATTGTGAAGAAGGATGGTATTGTGGTTAAGGTGCTAGACTGGAAGATCTGGGTAGAGTTCCTGAGTTAGATGCAATCTCTTTGTGTATCTTTGGTTGAGTCCCCTAGTCTCAGTGTTGTGAGGATAAATTCATTAAACTATTAGGAGGTGCACAGACACCATAGTGGGATGAGCCATGGGAAAACTGATATTAAAAAAATAGCTTTCTTGAGTTCAGTGAAAATAGACCCAACTATTTTGATCTCATTCATTCAGCATTTACCACTCACTAGGTGAAAGCACTTTGAGCTCATGAGCCTGTGACTTTAGTCCTACTATAAGCACAGTAGCTACTGAAGTAAGTTAGGCCCTCAGAGGGGAACTGGTTTGGATGTGAACTGGATCCTTGTCCATTGAGGCTAATTTTCCCATCTCCCTCGGGTAGACCAAATGCTTTTCTCTCAAGATAACTCTTTGCCCTCAAGTGACCATTGTTGATTTGAATTAACTTCTGATGGGGAGTTGGATAGATCTGAAATTAGACTTTTCAAAAAGGATAGTCTAAGGGTATGTGTTAAGCAAGTGGTCTACACTTTTAGTCTGAGAGAACTTTCCAAAGCAGAAAGGGGATGGTGAACCTATTCTAGCTAGCTCTGACAGACAGACTAATTTTCCTGGCTCACTTCTCTGTCCTTTCTTGTCCAAAGCATTGTTGTTATTTCCAAGACCTGTCAGGTGTCTTTACATCATGTCAAAGGATAACTCTGTAATTCTTGTAGCTACTGAGTTGGATTTCAAATACAATAGAGGTGAACAAGAAAAGTGCTATCTCATTTGGCTGGATAACACCCCTGAAGGATTCGGTGGTGAGGGTGGTTATGGCCATAGCTGCCCAGAGAGGATACCCATAATCTACTCATACTTGGATGATTTTTTTTGAGGCAGGAAATGAAAAGAGAGAGCCTGTTAAGCAAGTCATAGTCATTTGTAGAATTTAATGGTTACAGGATAAACTAAACCAAGAAATCTGTCACTCTTTCAGGGATTAGTTTATTTTGGAGCTATGATACTTGGTCTACCATGGTACTTCTCTTGGCTTATGAAATTGAGGCACAAATAACCTTCTTAAACAAATCAGCTTCTCTTACATCCTGGACTTATGTATAGGTACCAGAGTTGATGATGGAATTTATGGCTATTACAAGGTAAATATGGCTCCATAAATGCCCTTGTCCACTTTTTTCCATCAATTGGTTACCTTAATTCAACCTGTGTTTTTCCCTGCTATTCTTGCAGTTACAGGATGAGAAAACTAGACAAGAGTCATCCTTAAACTATTCTCTTAGTTCCTGACTGGATAGTAATAGGTAAATGTCTTTTGGGGTGGGACCTCAAGTTTGGAAAGGGCTGTTTATGACTGGATAATTAATGTACTAAAGGCCACAGTATTTGGCATGCAGTTCATCACTTCAACTGGGACAACTCCACCCCTGTAATATTATTAACAATTAGGGGACATAAATAGCAGGGGCATGGTGAAAACCCAGTGGAGAATCATCATTGCAGAGAGTTATCTTATGGATGGAAAGAAATTTCATGTTTCTTTTGGCCAGCTACTTGGAATTGAAATTTAGAACCCCAACAGACTGACTGAGTTGGAGTGATATTGAACCATTAGAATGGGAACTGCATAAGTCAGCATTCCTCTGGATTTGGCCACAAATAGTAACTCTGTAGTTGGACTTGAGGGGCTTTGACTTAAGCAGAAAGGTAGATGTATTCTCCTTCAGGTTCTGGGACTCTTGGTCCTGGGACTAGACACTGTCTTACTGGCAGAGCAGTCTTATCGTCAAAGTTGATTGACAGTCGACATTGAGTTGGCCAGGGACTCTTGTTTCTTCAACTTCTGCTTTTCTCCTTGATCAAATGCTTAATCTTTCCCTCAAGCAGGACCATCTTAAGGACCCAGTATGCTGTCAGTTCTTGAACACACATGGCTGCATACATGTAAGATTATTATGTTCTCTGTATATTAGAGTCTAGGCTTCCTTCAGGTCTTAATACAAGGATATACAATTAAATAATTTTATAGGGGACGTTCCTAACATTCTTTCACAACATGTTGAATAAAGACCTGGGCACCAGCTGCTTGAAGAAGCGGGCAGCTGCTACATATAGATTAACATGGAATGCTTCTCTGTGATGTGATGAGGGAGTTTGTTTGTTTGTTTAAGGACAGCTGAAATCTAAATTACTCCCTTTTGATCTTTGAGGGTGTTCTCAGGTTTCTCATTGTGGTTCTTCACCCTTTAAGCCATTTTTCTAGCAGTCCTCTCATCAGTCTGCTCCCTCATGGAGGATAATTAAATTCTTTAATACAAGTTCATCCCTTCTTGGTGTAATATCAACACCAGGTACTGATTAAGCCTCTTCTTCATTTCCCTCTGGTGCATTCTTTTACCTTTTCTGTTTGGGTCTGGGCATATCTTCTTTTTCTGCGCAGACCAAGAAGCGATTTCATACATTCAGGGTGAAGAGTTCTTTAATTAAATAAGCAAAACAAATTGCAGAAGATAGAAAATCAAATGTCCAGTTTATAATTTTTGGGGCCACAACAAAGGCTGAATGGCCCCTAAATCTTCTCTTTTTCTGAGTTGTAAAATTATTGAGGAATCTTGTGCTGCCATGGGTACAGAGGCTCTGCCTTTTATCAAATCTTATTTTGTAAGGTCCATCTCTCCCTCTTCTGCTTCTCTTTTAGACCAGCAAAAGGGAGCCGCCCCATGGGAGTCCTTGATATCTTTTAATGTAGATGCCACTTTGGGAAAGTAAGTTCGGTTGCTAGATTAATGAATTTTTCGAGGTGCCCATGCACTCTCTGGCCTTGAGTACCGCTGTAGAAGTTTAGTTTGTCATGGAGGGACTTGCAGAAACAAAACTAACTGGTAGGGTCAGTGTCCCTAATCTATAATGTGTAATCCTTGAACGTTTTTTAAAAATTCTATGAGTTAAATTTCCCTCCTCCAAATGTCTAAATTTTATTATGAGGTCCTAGGTAAAACAATAAATAATTTGGGTGTGACCAAACTTCTTCCACCCGCCTCTTACAAATATATTCTGTACATAAGTAAAGTTCTGTATTTTGTCTTTCCTGATGAAGAATCTCCTCTAAGTATTTTATACTTATTTACTGAACAAAATTTTATGAGGCTTTGGAAGAGTGAGTTTTTTAATCTGATGTTAGCTCTGGTTATAATGCAAATCAGCAGGTTCTAAAGAGACCCACCTTTGACCTGCCTAATTTGATTATTGCAGTCCTCCCTACCTCATTATCAGAGGCATTGTTCCTTCCACAAGTCTGAGAAGCTTCATATAGATATTGCAGTTCTACTCTAAAACTGCAGAGGTTAAAAAAATCTGTTCTAAAAAATCTGCCATAAATATGTATGTAGAGTAATTACAAAAACTATGTTTCTATCTTTGGACTTCAGTTTAAGCAAAATGAAGTCTTTCTCAAAAGTTCTGCGTTCTGGGAATCAAAAAACATTTTTGTGACAACTTGCAAAATTATCATGTGTGCTAAGTATTATTATTGATCTAAAGCTTTTACTCTCTTAAAGTGGATTAATTGCTTTTTCCATTTTTGTTTGCAGTTCAGTGTAATCTCCTACACACTATTGTATTTTTTATTTAAATTCTTCTGTAGACAGACAGTGTATGTTTGTGTAGGACGTTAAAGTTGACTCTTGATAATGGTTAAAGTATTTTCTTAAATAAAAAACAAAACAGTAACAAACCTCTAGGAACATAGTATGCCAAGTCGTGCAAATTTATTACAAGCTGTCATGGTTCCTTCCCCACTCTGAACTCTAGGGTACAGATGTGGGGACCCACATGAAAGATCCCTTAAGCTTATTCTTACCAGCTTAGGTTAAAAACTTCCCCAAGATACAAACTTTGCCTTGTCCTTGAACAGTATGCTGCCACCACCAAGCGTTTTAAACAAAGAACAGGGAAAGAGACCACTTGGAGACGTCTTCCCCCAAAATATCCCGCCACGCCCTACACATCCCCTTTCCTGGGTAGGCTTGAGAATAATATCCTAACCAATTTGTTACAAAATCATCAAAGACCCAAACCCCTGGATCTTGGAATAATGGAAAAATCAGTCAGGTTCTTAAAAGAAGGATTTTATTTAAAAAAAAAAGGAAAGTTAAAAATCATCTTTGTAAAATCAGGATGGAAAATACTTTACAGGGTATTCAAATTCAAAACACAGAGGATCCCCCTCTGGGCAAAACCTTAAAGTTACAGAAAACAGGAATAAACCTCCCTCTTAACACAGGGAAAATTCACATAAAACAAATGATAAACTAATCTGCCTTGCCTGGCTTACCTATACTGGTTGCAATATTGGAGACTTGGATTAAGATGGGTTGGAGAAGATGGATTTCTGTCTGGCCTCTCTCAGTCCCAAGAGAGAACAACCACGTAAACAAAGAGCACAAAACAAAAGCCTTCCCCCCCCCGCCAAATTTGAAAGTATCTTGTCCCCTTATTGGTCCTTTGGGTCAGGTGCCAGCCAGGTTAGCTGAGCTTCTTAACCCTTTACAGGTAACAGGATGTTGCCTCTGGCCAGGAGGGATTTTATAGCACTGTATACAAAAAGGTGGTTACCCTTCCTTTTATATTTATGACACAAGCAGCACAATTTTTGCCTCTGTTGCAGGAGTTCTTGTGAAAATGTGATTAAACTCTTGCCTTCCTGTGATTTTTGAAGGAGAGACAACACACAATTCGCCACTCAAGTACCTGTTAGCTAGGGGAAAATGCCTTGAGTTGCAAGTTTGTACCCCATACATCCCTTAGTATGCAAGATTTTAATTCATCAGGAGGTGGGCTTAACAGAGAAAAGATGCCAGAACTACACAGATTTTTAATAGTATGGACATGGGGAGGGGGTAGCTTGGAGAACCCTTTCTGTTACAGAGGAATAGTCTATCGGAGATAGGTAGAGGGGATCCTGCTGGCTCTGTTGCATCCCTGACCATCCTAGCTAATAGCCATTGATGGACCTAGTGTCCATGAATTTACCTTGTTCTTTTTTGAACCCAGTTATAGTTTTGGCCTTCACAACATCCCCTGGCAATGAGTTCTACTAATTGACTGTGCATTGTGTGAAGCCCAGTAACTTGTTTGACTAAAGCATAATTTGTGTTTGCCTAAAGCATGTCTGCCAGAAAGGCACCGAATCTTGATCTAAAGACACTGAGAAAGAGAATCCACCACTTCCTTTGGTTGTTTGTTCCAATGGCTAATCACCCTCACTGTTAAAAATGTGTGCTTCATTTCTAATTTGAATTTGTCTGGTTTCAGCTTTCAGTCATTGGGTCTTGTTATGCTTTGTTGTAAATTGCCCTTCTCATGGGTTTAAATTGAGTTGTGGGAACTTGAGTTCTATATTTTCCCATGACTCTCCCCATTTTAACAACCTCCCCCCTCCCCGCTTTGGGAGATCCTCCAGAGTGTTCCATTAGCATGATTGTCCCTTGCTGTTCCATGGCTGCTCTGTCAGTGGTAGCATTTGCAACTCATTATGACATTATGATTAAAGTCCATTTCAGTCTATTTCTGCAAGTATACAATGGACAATATGAATATAAATATGCATATAAATACAGAATACCTAATGAGGTGGCATAATATAGAATAGTATTTGTCAGTTTGTGTGTGTGAGATGGCTGCATTGCTCACTCGTGGTAAAATCCCAAGTGACGTATGCTGATCCTCCCAAATGAGTGTCAGTAAAACCTATATTCTGGGAAATACTCATAGTGTAGGACAACTATTCTGAAAATGTTTTAGAACATTGTATCCTTCCACTTGGAAGGCCAGGTTACTTCAGGTACCATGAGTCCTACCTGTAGACGGCTCAGATGAAACAAAAGGTTGCCATTATGCATCTTTTTGAGACTCCCTAGTTCTTGGGCCCCCTGAACAGTTGCAGGGAGTCTTTTAGAGCATCCTGAAAGAGTGATTCTGGCAGTTGGGGATTGCTGCCCCCTTGTCTTGATCTGGCCCTCTATCCATGAGGCTTTGAAGGTGGGTGGCAAAGAACTGGCTGGACTGACTATGCCACCAGAGAATTCTACTATGTTACTGATTGCTTGTGCTGCACCAAATGAAACCAAGCATTCTTAATGATTTGAGGATCTGCCTCAGAATCTTTTAATGTGTGCTGTTTGGATATTTATTAGATGTATATTATTGTTTTCTCTAAACTCCCAATGGTGCTCTTTAAAGAATTCCCCCTCAAGATTATTTCTGTATTTTCAATATTAGAAGAAGACACGTAAATCTGCAAACTTGTTTATTGTTTGCTTTTTAACTACCTTTGCCAGACATTTACTGTTAGTGCTAGATATCTGCATTGCTTTTGGATTTTATACAGTGAAACCCCGTTAATAGAAGTCAGTGTCTTGATATGCTGGTTCAGAGGTTCAGGATTGTGCAATTATTTTTTTCAATATTCCATCTCTCAGTGTGTTAAAACCCTCTTCATTGGATTTATCTTTGCATTTTAAGAACATCTTCATAAGCCTGACCTGAGGTTTTGCAGGACTCTTTAAACAACAGTAATAACATTGTTATACATTTTCTCACATTCAAACACATAGGATATCACAAAAGTAGCTTTGCAGCTGTTTGAGTTTTGCACAGAGGATGTTTCTTCTCATATCATGTAGTCCAATCCTCTGAATTTTTTCTGCTTTCAAAACATCTGACCAGTACATACCCTCATGTTTTGTAATGCAATTAATTGATTTTTTTAGTTGGTGATTGGTGTTTTAATGGCACTAAATAAAGGCTAATGGAGATCTCTTTCCTTATCCACTCTAAAATGTACACACACACACACATATATATATATATTTATTTTTATAGTTCACTGTTAGTGGAAATATAATCGTTGTGTCTGCTTTCATCTTTGCCACTGGGAGTTTTGCTACTAGCAATAAAAGACAACCTCCATGTGTACTGTACAGTATAGATATTGTAAATTTTGGTCTTGCTTTCCATTGATCTGATTTGCCATATGGGAATCATATTCAGCTGATCTTTATTTCCTGAGTCAGAAATTCTGTTTTACCCATCTTTGGGGCTTTCTGCAGTTATTCTCAATGGGCTGTCAGGTATTGCACATGAAAGCAAAGGTTCAAAGGCATATAAAGAAGGTTGAGGTCTGAAATGTTTACTTAACACTGCATTTTTTCTTTTTACAAACATTTTCCAGACTGAGGGATCAGCATGAAAGCTTAATAAATTTTAGACTTTTTATATGCTATTGTGAACATCTTATATAGACATAATTTTGGAGTAGGCTGGAATCCATCAGCTGTAAACTTGATAGTGTAGCAGCTTGTTTGTATCTGCTTTTGTCAGTAAATGGGATTAACAGCACTGGAATTAGTTTTTGTAAATTTATTGATAATTTTGTCAGAGATTTATTTCCTTTCTCTTCTGTTTTTGTTTTTTCAACTGCAGCTGAGAGGCTGGTGGTGTACTATAATAAAGTAAAGAATAAAAGAAAACTGTGCAGCTTTTAATTGTTAAAGAGTGATGTGACAACTAAGGTTTTATAATAAACATATGAAACCATAGAGGAGACTATGTAATTTAACAGCCAAGCCAGAAAGCAATAATATCTGTTGATGTTCTTCCTAACCTATAATAGCATTAGTGTCAAAAGGGAAAACAGCCAGCCAGCCAGAATCTCAACAATTTTTTCTTTTTAGACTTTTAATTCATTTGGAAAAGAAACACTTACATTTTGGGGGATATGAGTGTCGTGGGGCATTGATAATGGAATACAGAACCTTCATGTTAGGTCTCGAGTCCATCTCTGTTTCATATTGAAGTGTGCTTAAGGCTTGCCATACTTGAATATGTTTGTCTCACCCCATGTCTCTATACAGTCAAGACTTAAGTAACACTCAGTACTTCAATTATATTAAGAAAAAACACCTTAATATATACATTGATCAAAATCTTTACCATGAACAGGAAATATCGTCTCAGAGGTTTAATTCTTCAGAACTAACTGAAATACATCCATGTATTAAAAATATTGTAAAAGAAGTTATCCTGTTCGTCAGAGGTGTCTAAGCCTTGGCTTGCAGACTGTATCCGGCCTACTTGATGTGTTTGTGGCATTTTCAAATTCTGTAGAATCTAAGCTTTCATTTTAATCAAGTATTATTTCTAGCCCTCATGGTTCTAAAATAACCTTAATAATTTGAATAGAGTACAAATTGATGCAGTGTTGCCTTCTTGAATCTACAGGAAACATGAAACAATGGCTAAGAACTGTGAGCTCCTTTGCCCTTATAAATTTTTTTGGGGGTACTAATTCTAAAGCTTAATAGTGACCCTTTTAATGCCCACATTAACTGTTTAATTGCTGATAACTTTAGTGGATCAAAGCAGAGAGAGTGAAGCTCATGTGGTGGCATGAGTTACTGGAGAGTAGGAAGTTCCCAGGAAGCAGTAGGACATACACAAAAAGGGAAAAAAATTGAGAAAGGAGGAAGGGGATGGAAGAGCAAGAAAAAGCAGAAACAGTTACTCTAAAGAGGAGCTTATATTCTCTTTGAATGATGCTGAATGTAATAATAAGGTATTGAACAAATAACAGTAAGAATAACTGAAAATTTAGTTACTTCATAAAGGCCATTTCCCTTCTTTGATCTTTGTTCGAAACCTATCATGGACTTGAGTGGGAGATCCACTATAGATTGAGGTCAGTATGTAGTCCTTATATATATATACAAATCTAGACCCACAAATGATAAACAAGAATTTTGGCCCTTCCTACAAAGAAAATGTGACAACTTCCCCCTCCCCCTCCATACATGCATAGCAGACGTGGCCTGCTCTGAATCCTGGCCCTGGTCATTTCCGTTGCTATGCTGGCTGGTTCCAGCCTGTTGGTGGTAGGGTGGTGAGTGGCTTTTGCTGCTGCAAGCCCTTCCGGACCTCCATGTGACACCCCATTCCTGAATTCTACCAGCTGAGTCAATTGAATCTTTGCTAATAAAAAACTAACAAAATTGTTAGAATTTCTTAAAGCTTTTTAGTTTAAGACAGTTCTAGACAACTTGTGCTCTAGTAAAAAGTTTTGTTGATCATTCTGAGAAAGAGGTGGTTCACTCTGGTCTTGTTTACTGTCCTTCTACATCACAAACTTCTGCTATATTTGGTGTAATGTAATTTTATTTTTCTTTTAGAAAAACAACCTTGCTTTGGTATTCCAGATCATTACTAGCTTTACTTTTGACTGCATTTTATCATAATGCGCTTTGAGTATAAATAAACTGTGGTATGCTAAACCTAATAGCAATTAAACTGGAAGTGTTTGTGTTTCATCACTGTGAACTTCGCAGAAATGTTTCCATGACAACCTCCATGCTAGTTAAGGCAACCAGAGGTGATCAACAGTTTATTTTTTTTTTCTTGCAAGAATGGAATTTGTGTTGACAGTTTTGGCCTTTAATGGCACTTTTGTACTGTGTGAAAGTATTTGTTTACTAGATCATATGCTGTTAACTGTCAGGCTGAGATAGAATGACTGCTTTTGATAAAAGGGCTGCATTACATTTCTGAGTCTGTGAAGCTCTTGTACTTTAATTACTCACATAAGTACAAAAGAGTCCATTTGCTTCAATACACTTAAAAATTAGAAAAGGAGTACTTGTGGCACCTTAGAGACTAACAAATTTATTTGAGCATAAGCTTTCGTGAGCTACAGCTCACTTCATCGGATGCATTCAGTGGAAAATACAGTGGGGAGATTTATATACGATATGTTACTCCTTTTCTGTTTGCAAATACAGACTAACACAGCTGCTACTCTGAAACCTTAAAAATTAGACTCAAAGTATTAACTATAAATTAATTCTATTTAATTTTTTTTGGTAAATAACCATCTGAAAGTTGAAATTTTTAATGGTATATTTACTATTAAATCTATGAATTGATCTACGAATGTTATAGGTTAAAGTATCATTATTTGTTCCACAATTAACTATTGTTTCTGGGCTCTCTGGTTGCTTATATATAGCTACTGCAGACTGTCATGACATAAACTAAATTTTTAGTGGATATAGCAAGAATTCTGGATAAAAAACTTTACTGTAATGGAGGTGCTATCTCTGTCACAAGGGTCTTGAAAAAAATGTTTACTACATGACTAACGATTCCCCTTGAAATTGAATTTGATACAGGTACAGATAGAATGTTGGCTGTTTTGCATGTCTTCCGGGCAAGTGGCAAGTTTTAAGGTTGAAGCTGTTAGCTTTAGTGATATTTCTTCACTCCTTAAAGATTTTTTTTTAGCTCATAGAACATCTTGAAATTCAAATTAACTCATAACTGCTAGTACAGTAAGTCATTAATCCACCACCAGTTTGAGGGCTGTAGCCTATTCCTAGGCAAACAAAGAATTGCTTTTGTTAAACATCTGTTTGTTGTCAAGCTAGTACCAATTTATGAACTAATACCTACCGTTGGCAGCTCTAGAAATGTGTGGGATTTCTTGGTATTTTTTAAAATGAAAACATTTAATTAAAGAGACTACAATATTGCCTTTTTAACTCTTTTAAAACAAAGATTATTCATTTCTTCTAACAGAAAGTGTCTTCTGCTAGGAGATCCTTTTTCAGTCTGTAAAAGCAGGACACAATACAAGTAATAGGTTCTGCTGAATTGAAATGAAGCTATCTCCTCTTGTCCCTTCAACACCCCCATCGTTCTATCATTGACTCAGAAAAATCAGTTACATACAAGAGTGTAGACTACTCTTTTATATATGCGTAGTTTACTCAGTGATTACTAAATGGATATAATTTACTGTGATGCTTTGCTCACTTTCTAACTCAATTGACTGAATCTTGAGTGACCTGTGGGAGGATTAAATATGGGCACGGGTTTGTGGTTATCTTACCTTTTCGTGCCATTGTACTCTTTAAAAATTCCCCTACCAGGTCCATTCTGAAAGGATGATTGTGTTGGTGGTGCTGCTCCTGCACACTGTGCTTGTTTAGCTACACTGTCAGGTGCAGCAGCAACCAGAGTGAAACTCTGTGCACAGAGTGCTTCTCTCTGAACCAACAGGGTAAGACAATGGAATTAACTAAGTAGGTGTGCATCAGGTTTGTTTGTTTGTTTCATGCTTCCCTTTGTGCAGGAATACTAACACCCTAAGGTGCAATTCACAACCGTGGAGAGGGTCACACAAGGGTCTCTAGTCACTGTTTAAGCACTGTTTAGTCCTTAAAATGTCTTAGCTGGTGAGCAGGGCAATGTGTGGACCCTCTGCACTGGGATGCATTTCACCCTAAGCATTTACTGTCTCAGAACTGATTTCAAGCTCTTTAGTTGCCTATTTTGAAAGTGACTAGCTGTAAAGTAAGATGACTAGATAAGACTAATTTTATTTCGTAAGTGAGCTTTATCGGGTAAATTGTTCAGATCCCTTATATACAACTGACCTAAATAACCTGTTCTGAAAGCTTGAGTGTGTGTTTCTCTGAACTTATGCATACATTCAGTGTTAGAGATTTCAATTTACAGCATTTTTGCAACTGAAAAAATAGCTGTGGGATTCCTAGAATACCTATGCTTTAGTGCAATATTATGAAGCAAACTTCAATTTGCTAGTGTTCACTTTGGTTGTTTAAAGATCCTTTAACATTCTTTAAAAGGATAGAAAGTTATCCATGTTTTCTGAACAAACGTGCACCCTTTTCTCCAAACCACCGTATATGACGACTAATTTACAGGTCATTTTCTGGAGTAGTATTTTGAGATCTGTTATTTTTTAAAATTATTTATTGTTTAATGTACACGATCTAACTGTGTATTAATATTTGGAAGTCATGCAAAACAGTATTAAGGATGGCCATGTATTGGTGGGACATAGGTGTATGGTATTCTTAATGACTTTAATTTGTTGTTGCTGCTGTCTTCATAAATGAGTTTGCCAGAACTATTGTGCCAATTTCCTAGATGCTGGCATGGAATCACAGTTATTGTAGATAGGGCTTTGGATGAGCTCTGTTATATCATTGTGATCATTTTCATGCAAGTGCAGATTTGTTTCCTACCTTGCATTTTTCAGTTTTCTCTTCAGTCTGGGATCAAACGGTGGGTCTCACTTGACTTTACTAGGGAGAATAATCTGTAGTTTAAAGAAAAACTGTGTTTTTCTGCATTTGAATACATTTCCTGTTATTCCTCTTACTTTTTTTTTCACTTAGTCCTGTTACATCTAGCTACCACCTGTGACCATCGCAAGTAATTTCTCCTTTCTGTTCTTGACATTTTCCATACCATTTGAAATACTAGATGTGGTTATATTCTCTATTAGTCATTGTTTTGCCATTCTATATACATATTTAGTTCCTTTTTAAGCTTTCCTCTGCAGCCTCATAATGACTTTATTATGCTTCTCTGACTCTTCTCCATTGTATCAATATCTTTGGGCTGCTCAGAATTATTAATAAGAAACTTAATTGGCATTAGATCGACAATAAAACGAAATGACATTCATCTAAGAAAACCTTACATCATTACTAGAATTTTCAGAATTGGTTAGTGTCATATGGGGAGGGTGCAATCCAGACCAAAGAGGAGTTGTCACAACCTGCCCTACAACCTGGGTGCTTCGCAATTCTTTGCTGTTGTAGCTCCCAACCTGGGCCACTCACAAACTGTCAAACAGCATGCAGGTCATGCCCTGAGTATCTGTGTATAGCTACAGCCCTGGTCCAACAACTCTGACCCTAGCAGCCTGTCAGCAACAGACCAGTCACACTCTGGCTTCCACCAGCCATGGTTACCTCTTGCAGGGTGGCCCAACACACTCCCAGTCCTGAATTTTCCCCAACACATGTGTTCAGCTCTCTCCTGGACAGTTCAGCTATTAGAGGTCCATTGCCCCTGTAAGGGGTCAATATGCAACAGTTTGCTATTTTAACCGGGGTTACTCAAACAATTCAGTTTGAACACAACTCTGGATTAGTTCTGATTACAAAAAATAAAACAAGTTTGTTTAAGTACAAAGAGATAAATTGCAAGTGAGTACAAGTATAAGGTGTTAAAGTCAGAAATGGTGACAAGAAAAATAAAGATGAAACACTTTCTAGTAGCTGGAACTTGTTTCAAGGTAAAATCCTTACCACATATTCCCAGCAATAGGGCTGACTAAATTCTCAGGTTAGAATCTCCCTATCAAAGTCAAATGGCTGGTTCCTTTTAGGTGAAAGAAAGTGAGACAGGGTGCAGAGAAACCTTGGGATGTTCATGCTCCTCCCTTTTATAGCCCAGTCACCTTTTGAAATGCATTTTCCTGAGGATTGCCTCTAGATAAAGTTCCTTCCTGCTCTGAGGACGGAGACAGGAGTCTCATGGTGACAGAAGTTCTATGTTGTTTGCTAAAATGCAGATCGATTTGTTCCTGTCCCCCTTCTTTGCCAAATAATGGCCACTTGACAGGTGATTGGCAATCAACTTTGATGACACCTAGCTAGAGGTGTCAGCTTGTCCTTTGTCTTTGAGAAATTTGTTTACCCCCTCTTGCTGTCTTCAAGACACTATTTACTACTAATAGGTAAACTGAAGTGAACACATGTTTCTTTAAAAAGAAAAGGAGTACTTGTGGCACCTTAGAGACTAACAAATTTATTAGAGCATAAGCTTTCGTGAGCTACAGCTCACTTCATCGGATGCATTTGGTGGAAAAAACAGAGGAGAGATTTATATACACACACACAGAGAACATGAAACAATGGGTTTATCATACACACTGTAAGGAGAGTGATCACTTAAGATAAGCCATCACCCACAGCAGGGGGGGGAAAAGGAGGAAAACCTTCCATGGTGACAAGCAGGTAGGCTAATTCCAGCAGTTAACAAGAATATCAGAGGAACAGTGGGGGGTGGGGTGGGGGGGAGAAATACCACCCCCCACTGTTCCTCTGATATTCTTGTTAACTGCTGGAATTAGCCTACCTGCTTGTCACCATGGAAGGTTTTCCTCCTTTCCCCCCCCTGCTGCTGGTGATGGCTTATCTTAAGTGATCACTCTCCTTACAGTGTGTATGATAAACCCATTGTTTCATGTTCTCTGTGTGTGTGTATATAAATCTCTCCTCTGTTTTTTCCACCAAATGCATCCGATGAAGTGAGCTGTAGCTCACGAAAGCTTATGCTCTAATAAATTTGTTAGTCTCTAAGGTGCCACAAGTACTCCTTTTCTTTTTGCGAATACAGACTAACACGGCTGCTACTCTGAAACATGTTTCTTTGTTTTGGATAGACCTGTTAAACAACTTTTGCCTAGTCAGGGCTAAGTGGATTTGAACATGTGCTAACCACATCATACAGGGGAATTCATCACTTTACATATAATATTACTACTTACATTTCACCGTGATATTCTTGACCAGCAAATCCTTAATTTTCAAGTGATACTTCACAAGACATATTTTGTACAAAGATTATCACAATGGTGTGCAGGGTGTGAATATGGGGGTGCTTTCGTTCAATTGTTTTCATCTGTGTTAAAATTTGAATGATGTGCTCTTTCAGGCATGTGTTGTATCTCCTTATATATTATGAAGGAAGATTGTGTAAGATAGTTGAATTGCAGTGCTACTAAAAAAAGTAAAAAAAGAACTCATGACTCATGCTGAGAATGGCACAATGGTGTTCACTATTGCTATCAGGTATGTGTTTCCCCCTTGATGTTTTGTTTCCCTTTGATATAGATTGTTTCCATGTCAAATTCCTGTAGAGCTAGGGTCCAACATAATCTAGAACTGGTCCTCTTAGCTTGAGCTGTGCTACAACTGTCAAAATCTTAATTTTTTTTATTGTACAAATAAGGTTTAAGTTGCTTAACAGTCCAAAAGATGGCATAGCATTCCCGCTCAATGATAGCATAGTTTCTGTTTAGTGGGGCGGGGTCAGTTTTTTACTTAAGAAGGCAATGGGATGCTTCTTGTTCTCCACCCTATCCTGATTCAGCACCGCATCTGACCCAATGTTAAGCGCATCAGTACACAGCACAAATGGTTTGCTGAAATCAGAGCTGACCAAAACAGACTCTTTAGACAAAGCCTCTTTTATGTCTGTGAAACCTTTCTCTCAGGCCTCTGTTCATACCACCCAGTCTGGCATCCCCTTTTTTTGTAAGATCTGTTATGGGGGCCACAATGTTGCTTAACCCCTTTACAAACCTCCAGTAATAGATGACCAGATGGATTAGAGGACTGGACCTGCTTCTTGGTCTGTGGGGCAGGCCAACACTGAATGGCTTCTATTTTTAAAGGGTTAGGGCGAACAAGCCTACTGTCCACCCACTGTCCTAGATATGGTACCTCTGGCGCCTCATTTTGGATTTGGACACCTTGACAGTGGGGTTGGCTCCTCTAAGCCTTTGTGACACAATTCCCACATGGTTCAAATGGTCTTGCCAGGTGTTATTGAAAATAGCCAGTTGATCTATACAGGCCCTGGAAAAGGTCTGTAACCCCTGCAGCACTTCATTGGCAAGCTTCTGAAAGTTAACTCCTGCATTAATTATTCCAAAAGGCATAATCTTAAATTCATATAGGCCAGATTCCACAATATAAGCAGATTTTTTTGGGGCATCAGGATTTAAGGGAATTTTTCTAATACTCACAAGTCAAGTCCCGAGAGCTTATGAATTTTGTACCCCTCTAATAGATCCAGTAGATCCTCTATTCGGGGTGTGGGATATGGTTCATGTCGGGTGATGGCCTGTCCCTCCAGCCCTTACAATCTATGCCATTTACTGTAGCATCCTTAATTCTTCACTGCCTTCCCAAGATTCAGTCCTAATATAATTCACTGGCCTTTCACCTTCTCTACTGCTGCGTCTGGGGCAAACTCACATTGAGGGTTGTGGGTGTGTATTGTGGGGTGATCTTAAGTTTTGGGTAATTTGTTTTTTATGTGGCTGGGAGCCCCACACTGATGTAGACAAGTTTCTAGCAATGAATTTTTCATTGTTTGGCTGAGGCTTAAAGCCTTTGCAAGAGCTGGCATCTGGTTTGACAGCATCACAATGCTCAAGTCTTTTTCGGAGTTATTTTGTCCCATGATAGAGTCATTCATCCTGTATGTGTGGCCTAAGTTCTTGGTTCTACACGTATGACCTTATATTTGGCTGTATTGAAGTATGTAAGGAAGGCATTGGAGACAATTTTTTATTTTAGAAAGTGGAGAAATCAAGTACGGGAGAGGCTGTTCTAGATTTGATTTTGACAAATAGGGAGGAACTGGCTAGCATATGAAAGTGGTAGGCAGATTGGGTGAAAGTGATCATGAAATGGTAGAGTTTACAATTCTAAGAAATGGTAGGAGGGAAAATAGCAGAATAAAGAGAATGGATTTCAAGAAGGAAGACTTTAGCAAACTCAGGGAGTTGACAGGCAAGATCCCATGGGAAGCAAGTCTAAGGGGAAAACAGTTTGAGGGAGTCGGCAGTTTTTTAAAAAGATATTAATGGTACAAGAGCAAACTATGCCACTGCATAGGAAAGATGGGAGGTACAGCAGGAGACCCCCCTTGGCTTAACCAGGAGATCTTCAATTATCTAAAACTCAAAAAAGAGTCTTACAAAAAGTGGAAACTAGGCCAAATTTCAAGTGATGAATATAAACAAACAGCACAAGCATACAGAGACAAAAATTAGAAAGGCCAAAGCAAAAAGCTAGAGACATAGAGGGTAACAAAAAATATTCTACAACTACATTAGAAGCAAGATGAAGACCAAGGACTGGATAGGCCCATTACTCAGTGAGGAAGGAAAGACAATTACAGAAGATTTTGAAATGGTAGAAGTGGTAAATGACCTTTTTGTTTCAATTGTCACCAAATAAGTTAGTAGTGATTGGATGTCTAACTTAGTGAATGCCAGTGAAAATGAGGCTAAAATAGGGAAAGAACATGTTAAAAATTACTTAGACAAGTTGGATACCTTCAAGTCAGCAGGGCCTGATTAAATACATCCTAGAATGATCAAGGAGCTGACTGAACGGATATCTGAGCCATTAGCGATTATCTTCGAAAAGTCATGGAAGATGGCAGAGATTCCAGAGGACTGGAAGAGGGCAAATATAGTGCCAATTTATAAAAAGGGAATAAGGATAACCCAGGGAATTACAGACGAGTCAGTTTAATTTCAGTATCCAGACAGATAATGGAGCAAATAGGCAATACATTTGCAAACACCTTGAAGATAATAAGGTGGTAAGTAACCATCACCATGGATTTGTCAAGAACAAATCATGTCAAACCAACCTAATAGCTTTCTTTGTCAGGGTAATAATCCTTGTGGATGGGGGGAAGTGGTAGATGTGGTACATCTTGACTTTAGTAAGGCTTTTGATACTGTCTCGCATGACCGTCTCATAAACAAACTAGGGTAATACAAATTTAGATGGAGCCACTAAAAGGTGGGTGCATAACTGGTTGGAAGATCATTACCAGAAAGTAGTTCTCAGTGATTCACAGTCAGCTGTTGGGGCATATCAAGTGGGGTCCTGCAGGAATCGGTTCTGGGTCTGGTTCTATTCAATATTTTCATAAGTTATTTAGATAATGGCAGAGAGCAGTGTTTCCCAAACTTGGGACCCCACTTGTTCAGGGAAAGCCCCTGGGTGGCCGGGCCGGATTGTTTACCTGCTGCGTCCGCAGATTCGGCCGATCGCAGCTCCCACTGGCTGCAGTTCGCTGCTGCAGGCCAATGGGGGCTGCGGGAAGCGGCGGCCAGTTTGTCCCTCAGCCCACTCCACTTTCTGCAACCCCCATTGGCCCCAGCGGTGAACTGTGGCCAGTGGGAGCCGCGATCGGCCAAACCTGTGGACACGGCAGGTAAACAATCCGCCCCGGTCCGCCAGGGGCTTTCCCTGAACAAGCGGGGTCCCAGGTTTGGGAACACTGGCATAGAGAATACATTAATCAAGCTGGAAGGGGTGGCAAATGCTTGGAGGATAGGATTAAAATTCACAAATTTTGATCTGGACAAACTGGAGAAATGGTCTGAAGTAAATGGGGTGAAATTTAATAAGGACAAATGGAGAGTACTCCACTTAGGAAGGAGCAATCAGTTGCACACATACAAAATAGGAAATGACAGCATAGGAAGGCAGAATGACTGCAGAAAGGGATCTGGGGCCTGCAAAAAAAGTGAACCTCATTCTGGGATGTATTAGCAGGAGTTTTGTAAGCAAGACATGAGAAGTAATTTTCCCGCTCTACTCCACGCTGGTAAGGCCTCAGCTGGAGTATTGTGTGCAGTTCTGGGCACCACATTTCAGAAAAGATGTGGAAAATTGGAGGAAGTGCAGAAGACAGCAGCAAAAATGATGAAAGGTTTAGAAAACATGGCCTATGAGGAAAGATTGAAAAATTGGGTTTGTTTATTCTGGAGAAGAGAAGACTGAGGGGAGACATAATAACAGTTTTCAAGTACATAAAGGGTTGTTACAAGATGGAGGGCAAAAAAAACAACCCACCTTCCTATTAGGGTGGTTAGGTACTGGACCAAATCGCCTAGGAAGGTTATGGAATTTCCGTAATTGGAGTTTTTTAAGAACAGGTTAGACAAACACCTGTCAGGAATGGTCTAGTTATTATATAGTCCACCCTTGAATGCAGGGGACTGGACTACATGACCTCTCAAGGTCCCTTCTAGTCTTACATTTCTATGATTCTGTGTATTATTTGATTGCACCCAGTTTACCAAGTGATCTAGATGCTCTGTCAGTGACCTGCCCACTTTGTTATTTATCACTCTCCAAATCTTTGTGGCATCTGCAAACTTTATCAATTTCCTTTATTCTCCACTTGGAAGAAGGATGTTTCTCAACACCTTCCGTCCTGTATCTTTTGGATTCCCGAATTCTTTGAAAGATTTGTCAAAGCAAGGCAAATGCTGTCTTTGTGGTCCCCATGTGGGTCCATCAATTGTGTGTTTCATGTCTGAGCAACTTCTTCTGTTTTGCCAATAACTGCTGTCCCAGATGGGAAAATAGACCAAGATGAGGAATCTAGTGTGTCTTCAACTAACAGCTTAGTTGCTTACCACCTAGTATATTTAGAAAGTTCTGTTCCTCAAAAGGTTTTTAGTGTACTGGTTGAGTCTAAAAACATATTGTATCTGCAAAACATAGTCTCATGTGAAAAGTCTTTTCTGCTTGCTGCATTTTGATAGATTATTCCCCAGAGTGTGCCAAGTATTTTTGGTCTTGGATTACTGTATCCTTGACAAACTGAGGGCATTTCATTTACCTTGCATGGTCATTTAACTACTGCTATTTTATGATTTTATAAATCCCACCCATTTTTGAAGTTTCTGAACACATGATACACAGAATTTCATGAAAAATTGACTTTATAAAATTTTGATTTAAATACTATACTTCTGTAGTCTATATAATGACCTCTTCCTCACCCCCAACATGCAAAAGCATGTGAAAAGAAATGAGCCTTGCATTGGGTCTCCAATTTCTCTGGACAAGTGGAAGAAAGGAATTTTATATTCAAGTGCCCTGCAGTGAGAATGCGTCACTACTATCTATCTGTTCTCTGATGTTTAAGTATAGTGATTGTTGCTTCCAGTACTTGAGATCATCACTCCTGCCCAGTACTAGAATGACAGGTGAGGACAGCTCAACAGATCATACGGGCTTCTGCATAAGTTTCCATTTTGGTCATGCACTAGTGTCTTGCTTTCCAAATCTTTTGTTTGAAATAGGAAAAGAGAGTTCTGTCGCCCTTGACACTTCATTCCCCAGTAAGTTTGTGGACCTTTAGGAGCTTAGAGTTGCTCTGAGTATTGAGGTGGAAAATGAGGACAAATTCTTCATGCCACTGTCTTATTTGACTTTCACCTTTGTCATGCAAAATCCTGGTTTTCCTCCTCTCAATCCCAGCCCTGATCATCGCAGACCCATACCTAGCCCTCCTCATTACAGGGAAAATTGCCATATTATATGAACTTTATGGTTGGAGGAGGTGAACTGAAATCTGTGGGAGCAAATAGGAAGGATCCTTCAAGACATGGGGCCAAAAGATTTGGAGTGAGGGAAAGGGGAGAAACTAAAATGGGGATGAACTGGCAGAAATAAATGTTACATGCAGCATTTAGAAACTCAACCTGTGCAAAGGAGACGGGAAATACAGGCACAGAAAAAGGAGAAATAGAAAAAAGTGTCTTATTGTAGGGGAAGATTGCATTTGAAGTTTTTGGCTATTTATTCTGTAGTTACTTTCATTTTTTCATTTATTAATTAAACTAACTCAGAAACACAAGACACAATGGTCAGCCACAGAGATGTCTCCCATATCCTGCTTGGTGTTACCTGACTTAAGGTATGCTACCGCTGGGTGACCTGCCTTTAACTACTGGGCTTTAGGAACATAATTTCCAATATACAGACACATCTTCTTCCATATTATCTGACATACATTTTGCAAAGATTATGATGATCAGTGTGACACTGGCTTTTAGTAGAAACCTCACGTGATAGTCTTCGATGAACTAGAATGTAAATTCCAGACCCTTATACATCCTCGTACCCTCTGCCAGCTGGCATCAAGAGGTCTTTGAGTCACATATATACATACATTTTTTTTTGGTACCTTGAGCTGTTGAAACTTGTGTGTCCATCAGATACAATTGCTCTCCTTGCTTGATTTCCTTTGAAGTTTCTAACCCCAAGGAGATAATGTTGAGGAACTCAAAGAGGAGGGCGTGGAGGAGGAGATTATGTATTTGATGTGCCATTACTGTATTTAGAAGTACAGTATCCAGAGTGGGAGCTGAGGTTCAGATTAATTCATAGATCCTGTAGAGGGCCCTCAGTGAAAAGTCTACAATCATCTATTACCTTGCTGATCATTTTAGCAGCAATGTCTGGTTAATGTGCCTATCCCAAATTGCCTCCCCCAGAGGTGCCAAAAGCTTTTACGGCTCTTATGCAGCTGCCAAAACCTCCAGATTCCATTTACAACTTCTGTGATGCAATTAAACATTGACAAAACAAAAATATGTAAAACTGTAAATATGAGGGCACTATGAAATAAACTGAATTTTAAATATAAAAATAAGAATGTATTGTATTGAGGCTATTGCTTGTTTTCATATTAATTAATTATTTTTTTAAAGAGAAGCTGCTACAGAATTTTCTGTTTGTTTCAACATGGGCTGTAGAGTTTAGGCTTAACTTGCACACAGGAGCTTGACTAAAGATCCCATCATTTGAACATAAATTGTGGTAGATTGTAGCCTCTGATAGTGTGGCTGATGTGATTAGGCCCTATGATGGTGTCCCCTGAATAGATATGTGGACAGAGTTGGCAACGGGTTTTGTTGCAAGGATAGGTTCCTGGGTTAGTGTTTTTGTTGTGTGGTGTGTGGTTGCTGGTGAGTATTTGCTTCAGGTTGGGAGGCTGTCTGTAAGCAAGGACTGGCCTGTCTCCCAAGATCTGTGAGAGTCCTGTAGTAGGTTTCCGGTGTAGGGTGGTGGTTATGTGACCATTGCTTATTAGCATTGTAGTGTCCAGGAAGTGGATCTCTTGTGTGAACTGGTCCAGGCTGAGGTTGATGGTGGAATGGAAATTGTTGAAATCATGGTGGAATTCCTCAAGCGCTTCTTTTCCATGGGTCCAGATGTTGAAGATGTCATCAACGTAGCGCAAGTAGAGTCGGGGCATTAGGGGACGACAGCTGAGGAAGCGTTGTTCTAAGTCAGCCATAAAAATGTTGGCATACTGTGGGGCCATGTGGGTACTCATAGCAGTGCCACTGATTTGAAGGTATACATTGTCCCCAAATGTGAAATAGTTATGGGTGAGGACAAAGTCACAAAGTTCAGCCACCAGGTTTGCCATGACATTATCGGGGATACTGTTCCTGACAGCTTGTAGTCCATCTTTGTGTGGAATGTTGGTGTAGAGGGCTTCTACATCCATAGTGGCTAGGATGGTGTTTTCAGGAAGATCACTGATGGTAGCCAGAAGAGTACAAAGAAGTTGCCTACTACAGGACAGGCCCAACAAAGAAAATAACAGAACGCCACTAGCCATCACCTTCAGCCCCCAACTAAAAGCTCTCCAATGCATCATCAAGGATCTACAACCTATCCTGAAGGACGACCCATCACTCTCACAGATCTTGGGAGACAGGCCAGTCCTTTGTTACAGACAGCCCCCCAACCTGAAGCAAATACTCACCAGCAACCACACACCACACAACAAAAACACATATCTATTCAAAGGGCCTAATCACATCAGTCACACTATCAGAGGCTCATTCACCTGCATATCTACCAATGTGGTATATGCCATCATGTGCCAGCAATGCCCCTCTGCCATGTCCATTGGCCAAACCGGACAGTCTCTACGTAAAAGAATAATTGTACACAAATCAGACGTCAAGAATTATAACATTCAAAACCAGTCGGAGAACACTTCAATCTCTCTGGTCACTCGATTACAGACCTAAAAGTGGTAATTCTTCAACAAAAAAACTTCAAAAACAGACTCCAACGAGTGGTGAATTGGAATTAATTTGCAAACTGGACACCATTACATTAGGCTTGAATAAAGACTGGGAGTGGATGTGTCATTACACAAAGTAAAACTTCCCCCTCCCCCCCACTGTTCCTCATATGTTCTTGTCAACTGCTGGAAATGGCCCACCTTGATTATCACTACAAAAGGTTTTTTTTTCTCTCCTGCTGGTAATAGCTCACCTTACCTGATCACTCTTGTTACAGTGTGTATGGTAACATCCATTGTTTCATGTTCTCTGTGTATATAAAATCTCCCCACTGTATTTTTTACTGCATGCATCTGATGGAGTGAGCTCTACCTCACGAAAGCTTATGCTCAAATAAATTTGTTAGTCTCTAAGGTGCCACAAGTACTCCTATAATAATAGTGTTCTAGTATGTTTTTGACCTGAGGGTTTTTATCATGGATATCTGTTCCCCCTTCACACCTAATTTTTCTTGCTTTCTAAGTGATGATAAGAATGCTTAATTAATATTGTACTTATGCTAATTTAAAACAATGATGATCACAGCTTACTGAGATCATGCATTCTACTTAATTGAACTTGACCAGCATTAGTTATAGTGAAGATGAATTTACAAAGATGAATAGTCCATATTACATATGCCACATTTTATCCATAAAACTGCTATTTAGGGCTTGGCTACACTTGTGAGTTTGAGGGCAATAAAGTAGCCCCAGGCATACTAGCTCACTACCTGTCCACACTGGCAAGGCATGTAGAGTGCTCTGATTCAGCGGCTACAGCACTGCTGGTACTCCACCTCGGTGAGTGGAATAATGTTTGCTGTGCCCCCGCTGGAGTGCTGCGGCGCCAGTGTGAATGAGGTGTTGCATTGCTGCGCTCTGATCAGCCTCCAGAAACGTCCCATAATCCCCTTAAATCAAGTGGCCACTCTTGTCATTGTTTAGAATCAGCTGTAGGAATGCAGAAATGCCCGTTGAAAGCTCCGTTTCTTACAGCCAGCTGCTTATCTCCTCCGAGACAAAGCAACCATTACTGTGGAATGCTGTGTGTGTGTGAGAGGGGGCGAGGGGGTCTGCTGCTGTCTAAATTTACAAGACAGCACACCGACATGTTCTTAGCCCCCCAAAAACCCACTCTCTCACCCCACATACACACAACACACTCCCTATCACACTCCATCCCATCCCCTTCATTTGAAAAGCACCTTGCATGTTGGGATAGCTGCCCATAATGCACTGCTCCCAATGCCGCTGAAAGTGCCGAAAATGTGGCCACATCAGTGTGCTTGAAGCTGTTAGTGTGGACAGACTGCATCGCTTTTCCTACTGCGCTCTGCGAAGGCTCTACATCTACAAAACACTCTACATCTGCAAGTGTAGCCGTGCCCTTAGTTTTAGTAGATGGAAATGTAGGGTTTTTTTCATGGACATTTTTATTTATGAATTCTGATGTATTCTGAGTTATCATGTCCTTGGTTCTGAGTGTACATTGTGCTGTGAACTACATTACAAATCTGTCTGGCTCCTCTTTAGTAGTTTTAGTTGTAGGATCAAGATAGTTACAATCTGCGATCTTCGCCTTCCTTTCAGAACAGCTCTTTTGCCTTGACAATGTATGCAAACTCTGCTTCTCTTATCACTTACAATCTTTAAGCTAGTTGTAGTCTATTTACTAATAAGCATAACAGTCACATTTGTGTGTTTCTCAGCTCACACTATTTCAATAATATTCCTGTCTTTTGGGAGTTCATAACATAAGGGCAAATTATGGGTACTCCAATGTGTGTACTCTAGAGGGTGGGGAGGAGAAAGCACAGGGAGCAGAGACAGGTCAAGGCTGCTAGATAGGAGTGGTGTTAGCTTGCCAAACCAGCATTCACAGGATGCCTCAGGAGTACGGCTGTCCGAATCTATCCAGTTCAGGTGCACATCTGAAAACTCTGGGAGGAGGGGCGGTGGGTCCATTCTGGGTTAACTCAAAATGAAAATGTTTAGAAATCTGACAAATGGAAATTGTGATAACATTTAATTTCAGGTAGATGTATATGTTTCAGTCCACCTAAAACAAAACATTTCATTCCCATATTGAGATTTTGAAAACAGTTTTAAATGGTTTGGAACTAAATTTGAGAGAAATATCAAAACAAAATGTCTTTAAGGAATGAAAAGTTGAAATAACTCATTTTGACATTTCAGGTTTTTTCCTAATGAAACAATTTTATTGGGTGGGGGTGGGAGCAGAAACAATTCACTACAATCAACCCAAATTTGCAAATTGTTTTGGTCAACCTGCAACTGCATTTTTCGATGAAAAAAGGTTTTGCTTGAAAAGTTTTTCCCAGCTGTATTCAGGAGGAAAAGAGGCCTCAAATTGCTGCAAAATTATATTGATAGGTTTTGAGCAATTTGCTTTGCTGGTCAGTAGGCACTGCTGTGGTAATCACTGCAAAGTGGCTTCCTTGCCCTTTCTGGTACCCTATAGTCCCTCTTCTGGCTCTTCTGTGTGCCTGTACTAAAGGGCAGAGTGTCAAGACATTGCAAGGAGGTGGAGAGAAGGCTGTGTGACTCAGATGAGGCAGAAAGAGAATACAGCGACCTCTTCCCTCAATGGCTCCTGTCCCTCCAATACCTCTCAGGTAAGGGGGAGGAAGAGCACAATGATAAGGGAAGCAAGTTTAAGGATAACATGCATCCAATGAAGTGAGCTGTAGCTCACGAAAGCTTATGCTCTAATAAATTTGTTAGTCTCTAAGGTGCCACGGGTACTCCTTTTCTTTTTGCGAATACAGACTAACACGGCTGCTACTCTGAAACCTGTCATTTAAAATAAAATATATCAAAATAGATCTATCTATATCTCTTTAACAACACTTGGACAATAAGTTTTCCTGTTTATAAGTTAGGAATGAAAAACACTATTTAAGCTCTTCAGGAACCTTCCTTCTATGTGACTGTGTTACAAATTGAAATTGCTTTATTTTGCAATGTTATATTACCTGGTACAGTATTACATTTTGTTTTAGAAGACTTACCAAGGGTCTAATAATATAATGTTACTTTATATAAATCAGGAAATTAAAGACTAAAGCTAAGACTCCTTTTTAATTTGTGTGTTTCTTTTTTCAATACAGCCAATCTCATCCTTCACTGTAGAGTTCTGGAAACTTCTTTATGCTACTGAGAAAGATCTTACTAGCAACCCAGGAGCTTGTACTTTGGCTTTCAGAATTTGTTAAATTATTAACAGCTGAATTCTGTGAGTCTTTCCATTTATTTTAGTTTTATTTGGAATAATCTTGTTTACCATGTTTCAAAGCAAAAATATAAGTGTATTTTGGATTTTAAAAGACAAGTTTAAAAAAGGTAAGTTAATAGCTCTATTTATTGCTTAAAATTATGTTAGATATCTTTTTTAAAAAATAGAAAAACAAGCGGCCAAAATTTTCATGTTTCTTAAAACCAGCACAATAACCTTTGGCTATATGTTTTGTCCCTTTGTAGAAGAAGGGCCTCAAATTGCCTTAGAAAGTTCCAAGAATTACGGGGTTGGTCAAATCAAAGAATCTGTGCTATCCATCAGTGCAACCTGCAATTGTAAAGTAACACCAGAAATAATGCAAAATCAGATCTACTATAATGAATTATTCATGTGGTCTAATTTAGCTATATCTTTTTTACTACAGTAGAGGCAAGAGACTATTATCCTTAACTAACACTATTTTCTAACATAATAACGTCAACAATAATGAGCTAGCATTATTCTTTTGTGAATTGGATGTAGTGTGATACTGTTAAGATTATGCTGTGCTGCAGCTTTAAATTTTGGAGAAAAAAAAAAGAAGTGTCTGCTCAAAAGCCTGAATATCTTGTCTCTTTTTTCTTGTTAGAGAAGCTTGTGCAATTCTTTTTAGCCCTTCTTTTTTTAAAGAAGGAAAGCAAATTAAGTAATTTGTTGTATTCAAAATTTTAATATATTTGCCTTTAAAAACAGGACATTTTAAAAGATTTCATGTAAAGTGTCTTTCTGTGTTTAGACCATAAATGCCAGGTAGGCTAGTGAATTTTAAAAACAAATAAAGACTACTTCATAAATAAAAAATGTATGGTTAATGTGGGGAAAGGAGGCTTAATTAAAAACACTTCACAAGCAATGATATTGAGATACATATGTTTTTGTCATTCATATAATCAGGCAGTATCTCAAAGTAATATGCTAAACAAGGGGGCAGTACTATGAAGCCACTAAACATATTCTCTATAATAGAGTCTTATATTGCTATTTGCCTACAGTTATTTCAGTAAACTTTTTTTATGCAGTACCAAATAATGTTACAATAATCTCATTCAGATTTTGTAGATGTTGCCTTTATAAACATATTTTCCTGGGATTATGACTTGTTGACTTTATATTGATCTGGCTGGTACAGAAGTTATCCAGTTGTCTGTAACTTAAAAACATATATCCTGTATGCCTTAGTACTGTAGTAATAGTGATACAATTATGGCTTGGAAAAGAAAACTTCTGTCTTCAAGTGGTAAACTTTCAGAAAACTTTGGATTTTAGAAATTGATCATGCTTTATCATTTATCAGTCAGGAGGTGATTTACTAATTTTATTATATGTACAATCTATGCAAACTCAATATATATGTAAAATTCATGCTGTTGAAGATTTTGAGTCTTTTTTAAACAAGTTTTTTTCCATCTCTAAAAGTTTGTCAGACATTTTTATCATCCTTGGATAATTCAAAATTAGCTTCATTTTAAACTTAGTGTTTGTATAGTCCTCAGTCTGTAAAGTTTCAAAAAAGAAAGCTTACATTTATCTTGTTGAGTAACACAAATAGATCAGCTTGGGATTGCCTATGATGTGGAGGCCTCAGGGGTCATACTTTGTGTGGAGGGAGTGGCGTGGAACTGGACAGAATAGTGTTGTGCTGATTTTCAGAATATGACCATTTGTGTTCTGTTAGGCTCCACAGGCTTAGCTTTCCCTTGTTTGGGCTTGGATGCTCTGCTGAGCTCTGTTAGCTTTCTTGGCCGTGGATCCTCCCTGATATGGGGTAAAGATATGTGATGGTACTTTTTCAAGCACCATAAAGAGTGCAGTGGACTGCCAAGATTTTTGTAATGATTCCCCGACTCCTTTCTTACATGATTTGATTGTCAGTAAAATAGTTAATTTAATTGAATGTTAACATTGTTAATTTTAAATGATCATTATTGGGTCTTCACCTGTTGAGATTAACTATGCAATTCAGTACATCTTTGAGCTATTGTTTTAGTCTCTGCAAATTCAGATAGACCTCACTGCATCAGATACACGCTGTTTAATATTTAGAAAATCATCTTCATAACCATATCAGTTAGAGACTTACTTTTTAAAATTAAAGCCCAGATTTTGGGGCACAATATAGCAACTCAGGAAAGGTAAGGGATACCCTATATACCAACACAATTTGCGCTCTGGGTTGTCCTTTGATAGTTGTGAGTGCTGGTGCTTCCAGTAGAGAAGAGTTCTGCATGTCGGTGCCAGCAGCACAGCGAAGGAGAGGAGTAAGAAAAGGTAAAGGAGCCACTGCTGAATACAGCTTTCCCTGGAAACAGGAAGGCAGCAATAAAAGGGGTTGGTGATAGAATCCTGCTTTCTTAATAGATTGTGGTGCATTTAAAGGAAGCCAGGAAGGAAGTCATTTCTGTTCTACTCTTTGGAAATCAAATGTAAAATAATACATAACAGCAACTAAAAATAGCAACCACACTAATACACCCAATTAATAAAACATACAAATGGATGTGGCTAAGATGGAGAGAGAAAGTAGACCACCCGAACCCCCTGAAAGATGAAAGAATTATTCTGTCAGTGGTTATCATCTCTGAACCTGAATGGCTTTCTGAATACCTGACTATTTCTTGTTCTCAAAGCAGTTTGTCCTCCTCTTGAGGATGTCCTCAAGAAATAGCCTCCTTGGTTTTGTTTAGATGTTTTCTGTTTCTCCTGTAGGCTTGGCCCACGGGTAGCTACGTATGACCTGATGGTGTAGTTGTGACCTTGGTAAGCTGCCAACTATATTCTTTTTGGAATCTGACATTCTTTTCTACTTAGATATTCATTGCTTTTTGTTTTTTATTTAAACACATATATATGATTGCATATACATTAGATATGAGACATTTAATTAAATGGATATATTTAGAGCTGTGCACACTGGATTTTGCACATTGTGAAATAAATGCACTTAATTTATTTCAGTGTGATTATTTGGTTTTTCCACCTTAATTAAAAAAACAAGGACATTAAATGCAAAAAATAAATTAATGAAATGCTAAGTTTGAGAGCTTAAATAGAAGAGCTTGAAGTGATGGTTCCTATTTGGTAACTTGATCACATTGCCATATTGCTGCAATAGTAAAAAATAATGCAGGCAGAAGTTCAGCAGCAGAGAGGGGGCTGTCCAGTTTATTGTACTGAATATAGCATATATGAGTACCTGCCTTGTGAGCAGGTGGCATATGTGCACATTCAGTGTAAGCAGTTCATGAGACAGAGTACGAGCTTTGGAGACCAGAGTGACTAAACTCTAGGAGCTAAGGGAGAAACATAGGTACATAGATACGTCTTTCTGGGACATATTAGAGAAGTCCCACCCCCAGTCTGACAGCCTCTATGCTCTTTTAAGGAGAATGAAAGGTTCAGGGAAGGAGAACATAAAGTGGGTGCAGATGGTAATGATCCCATAGGTGGGACCCTCCTTCCAGATGACATCATGGTCATCTGGAAGAAAAGACAGGTAATAGTAATGGGGGATTCAATTATTAGAAATATAGATACACATTTGTGAGGAACAGGAGAACTGCATGGTAAATTGTGTCCTGGGTTTGAAGGTTGCAAACTTTTTGAGACATCTAGTTAAAATGGTGTGCAGTGCTAGGGAAGAGCCAGTGGTCGTGGTACATGTAATGATGTAGAGAAAGGTAGGAGAGAGGTCCTGGAGGCCAAATTTAGGCTGCTAGGAAAGAAATTAAAGTCCAGGACCTCCATGGTAGCATTCTCTGAAATGCTTCCCTTTGCAGTGCCAGTTAGATATGCAGAACTGAAGAGTCTCTATGCATGGATGAGGGAATGGTGTTTGGAGGAATTGGGGAACCTTCTGGGAAAGGAGGAACGGATACAGAAATATGGACTCCAATTAAACCAAAACAGAACCAGATTGCTGGCATGTAAAATTAAAACATTCATAGAGGAGTTTTTAAACTAAGAGCTTGGGGAAGGCAAGGCTGATGCGTGCGGACGAGTATATGGTTCAGGACGACACATCCTTTAGGGGAGTATTTATTTAAGGGAATATTCTGTATCCTAGTAAAGAGGAGAAGATAGAAGTTGATAAAGTACAGGTAGGAACTGAAGAGAAACAATCAAATGAAAAAGATTCCCATTCAGTTATATCATATGACAGATAAAAACTTAAGGATGGGTGAACTTGAGTGCCTGGTATTAAATGAGGATATTGATATAATAGACATCACAGAAACTTGGTGGAATGATGATAATCACTGGTGCATGGTAATACTAGGGTACAAAATATATAGAAATGACAGAGTAGGTTGTGCTGGTGGGGGAGTGGCACTGTATGTGAAAAAGAGCATGAAGCCAAATATAGTAAAAATTGAAAATGAATCAAACAGTACCATAGAATCCCTGGATAGAAATTCCATGCTTGAATAATACGAGGATAGCCATAGGAATATACTACCAGCCACCTCACCAGGATGGTGACAATGACTGTAAAATGCTCAGGGAGATTAGAGAAGCTACAAAAACAAAAAAAACCCCAATAATAAGGGGGGATTTTGACTATCCCCATATTGACTGGGTACATAATCACCTCAGGATGGGATGTAGACATATTTCTAGACACCATCAGTGACTGCTTCTTGGAGCAGCGAGTCCTGGAACCCAAAGAGGAGAGCCAATTCTTGATTTAATCTTAAGAGGTGAACAGGATGTGGTCCAAGAGGTGAGTATAGCTGAACCGCTCAGTAATAGCAACCATGATGTAATTAAATTTAACATCCTTGTAGGGGAGCAAATACCAAAGAAACCTACCACAGAAACCTTTAACTTCAAAAAAGAGAACTTCACAAAAATGAGGAGGCTATTTCAAGGGAAATTAAAAGGAATAGTAACACGAGTGAAATGCCAGCAAGCTTCATGAAAATTTTCTAAAAACACCATGATAGATGGTCAAATTAAATGTATACCCCTAAATAAAAAGAGGACCAAAAAATGCCACGGTGGCAGAACAACAGAGTAAAAGGTAGTTTTACAAAACAAAACAAAAACACATCCTTTAAAAACTGGAAGTCAAATCCTATAGAGGAAAATAGAAAAGAATATAAACTCTGGCAAGTGAATTGTAAAAGTATAGGAAGGCCAAAAAAGAATTTGAAGAGCAACTAGAAAAAACACAAAATCTTTAAAGCAATTTTGTTTTGAGTACATCAGAAGCAGGAAGCCTGCCAAACTATTTGTGGAGCCACTGGATGGAGGGTGCTATAGGACCACTCGAGGAAGACCAACCCGATGCAGCGAAGCAAAATTAATTCTTTTCATTAGTCTTCACTGCAGGGAATATGAGGGAGTTTCCCACACCTGAGCCATTCTTTTTAGGTGACAAATCTGAGGAACTGTCCCAAATTGAGGTGTCAGTAGAGGAGATGTTGTAACAAATGGATAAATTAAAGAGTAATAAGTCACTAGGACCAGATGGAATTTACCCAAGAGTTTTGAAGGAACTCAGATATAAAATTGCAGAACTACAAACAGTGGTATGTAACCTATCACTTAAATGAACCTCTGTTCCAGACTCCGACTGACAGATAATTAATGTAACTTATTTTAAAAATGGCTTCAGAAGCAATCCTGGCAGTTACAGGCTGGTCAGCCTAACTTCACTACCAGGCAAATTGTTTGAAACTGAAGTAAAGGACAGAATTATCAGACATAGATGAACGTGATATGTTGGGGAAGAGTCAACATGGGTTTTGTAAAGGGAAGTCATGCCTCACCAATCAATTGGAATTTTGAGGGCATCAACAAACGTGGACAAGAGTGATTGAGTGGACATCGTATACTTGGACTTTCAGAAAGCCTATGACAGGTCCTTCACCAAAGGCTCTAAAACAAGGTAAGCAATCATGGGATAAGAGGGATGGTCCTCTCATGGATCAGTAGTTGGTTAAAAGACAAGAAACAAAGGGGATGAATAAATGCTCTGTTTTCACAAAGGAGACAGGTAAATAGTGGGATCTGTACTGGGACTAGTGCTGTTCAACATCTTCATAAATGATCTAAAAAAGGAAAAAAGAATGAGGTGGCAATATTTGCAGATGATACAAAATTACTCAGGATAGTTAAGTCCAAAGTTGACTGCGAAGAGGTACAAAGGGATCTAACTAAACTGGGTGGCTGGGCAACAGAATGGTGGATGAATGCAAAGTGATGCACATTGAAAATATAATCCCAACTGTACATACAAAATAATGGGGTTTAAATTAGTTGTTACCACTGAAGGAAGAGGTCTTGGAGTCATTGTGGATAGTTCTCTGAAAACATCTGCTCAATGCGCAGTGGCAGTCTAAAAGATAACAATGTTAGGAATCATTAGGAAATGGATAGATAATTGGACAGAAAATATCATAATCCACTCTATAAATCCATGGTACACCAATACCTTGAATACTGAGTGCAGTTCTGGTCACATCACCTAAAAAAAGATGCATTAAAATTGAAAAAAAGTACAGAGAAGGACAACAAAAATGATTGGAGGTCTGCAACAGCTTTCATATGAGGAGAGATTAAAAAGACTGGGATTGTTCATTTTAGAAAAGATACGACTGATGGGGGGAGATATGGCAGAGGTCTATAAAATCATGAATGGTATGGGTAAAGTGAATAAAGAAGTGTTATTTCCCTCTTCACATAATACAAGAACCAGGAGTCACCCAACAAAAATAATAGGCAGCAGGTTTAAAACTAGTGTAAAGAAGTACATCTTCACCCAAGCACAGTCAACCTATGAAACTCATTGTCAGGAGATGTTGTGAAGGTCAAAAGTAAAAATGGTTTAAAAAAAGAATTACCGGGTAGATAAGTTCATGGAGGATAGCTCCATTAATGGTTATTTGCCAAGATGATCAGGGATGCAACCCCATTATCTGGATGTCCCTAGCCCTCTGACTGTCAGGAGCTGGGATAGATGAGAAGGGATGGGTCATTTGATAAATTACCCTGTTCTGTTCATTCCCTCTGAAGCCTCTGACACTGACCACTGTTGGAAGACAAGGATACTGGGCTAGATGGACCATTAGTCTGACCTAATATAGACATTTTTATGTTCTTATATTTTAGCGTATTTTATGTCTAGGTAGATTATGTTGCTGGGCAGGGATGGGGAACCTATCTGTATAGCTCCATACACTGTCATATGAAATACGGTAATTGTGGACTGGAATAACTAGTACATTTATTGTGGGAAACTTATCTCTGAATTTCCTGACTCTTATGCATTTATGATTGTTTTACCATAATGCTAAGAATACATAGTCCTTGTATAGTGCTTTCCATCTTTAAGGCTCTGTATAAACAGTGGCTAATCTTCGTAACACAGCTGTGAGGAAGTTTATTCAGTTTTAGGAGTGTATTTTTATGTATCGGCTATCTGGTTTGCACTAACTTTGAATTTTTGAATATCAAAAACATTTTTTTTGTTTTTCATTGCTCTTGTCACACACTGAATAAAACTTAAAATATAACATTATATTAAAAGCACTTTGACCAATAACATTGAATATTTTAATTAAAAATAAACTTGGAAATTATCAAGAAGTCGGGGGCAGGGAGGCTAGACTAACAATGTGTTAATATTAATCATCACTTTTTGTCAGGCATTTCATAATATCATGCTGCATAATATCAAAACCATGCCAGGTACCATGTGATAAACTGTTCTTGTCTCACTTTGGTATTATTTTGGAAGAGAGCAATTGCACTCATTTTGTCCTTGACTTTGTATTCAAGATGTTTTCTGATTCTGACTTACCAGAGATCAGTTTCAGTTTTTCTGAGGGAAAACGGAACAATAAATATCCAGAGTAAGTTTTTAAAACTCATAGCTTCTAAGGCCAGAAAGGAAAATTGTGATCATCTAATCTGACCTCCTGTATAACCACAGGACTTTCCTGAATTCATTCCTCTTTGAACTAAAGCATATCATTTAGAGAAACATTCAGTGTTGATTTTAAAATTGCCAATGATGGAGAATCCAACACAACCCTTGGTAAGTTGTTCCAGTGATTGAATATCCTCACTATTAAAAATTTACACTTTATTTCCAGTCTGAATTTGTCTAGCTTCAATTTTCAGTAACTGGATCTTGTTATACTTTGTCAGCTAGGCTGAAGAGCCCATTATCAAATATTTGTTTCCTGTGTAGGTACTTGTAGACTGTGATCAAGTCACCCCATAACCTTCTCTTTGTTAAACTAAATAGATTGAGGACCTTGAGTCTCTCACTATAAGGCATGCTTTCCAATCCTTTACTCGTTCTTGTGTGTCTTCTTTGAATCCTTTCCAGTTTATCCACATCCTTCTTGAATTGTAGACATCAGAACTGGACACTATTTCAGTAGCAGTTGAATACTCCCCAATTTATACATCTGTGATGGGTTCTCCCCAGAGTGCCACCTCAGCTACCACTGAGCCCCCTTGACTCACCAGCCTGGGCTCCCTTTTACACTGTACTGATGTGACAAGCTGCAAAGTCCTCTCCAGCCTGCACTTTCACCAGCATACATACAGGTAGGGACACACCCAGCTGCTGTTACATGCAAGCTCTCTGACCAATTCCTGCATGGGAAAGCTACAGCTAGGGCAACTATCATCTCCTCAGGCACACACACCCCCTCTGGACTATATACCCACAATTATATTGTCTTGCGCTGCACACAGAACTGTACAGAGTAAGTTCATAAAACTCGCCCCCTCCCTCAATGTGGAGAGGAATATGGAACAGCCTTTTGCTCCTGAGTTATGATTCCCCCACGCTAGTTTAGATAAAGCAAAAATAAGTTTATTAACTATAAAAGATAGATTTTAAGTGATAGCTAGCAGATTACCTAGAAAATAAACCAGAAAACGCAAACTAAATTTAATATAGTAATTAGATTGGATATGAATAGCAGTTTCTCACCCTAACAGATGACACAAGCAGGCTGCAGATTCTTAAGGGTCAAGCTGCACTTGCTTACAGCTTGGAATCCCCAGGTGTTCCATTCACAGGCTAAAAATCCCTTTAGTCTGGGTCTAGCACTGCCCCGAGTTCTCTTTGTTCCTCAGGTGCTTCCAGGAGTCTTCTTGTATGGGGAGCAAAGAACCCCAGGTGATGTCACTCCCTGCATTATATAGCTTTTGCCTATGGCATGAACCCTTTGTTTCAAAGCTTGGTTCCCAAACTGGTCTGTGGAAAAACACTTAATATCCCAAGATGGAGTCTAGAGCAGAGGTTCTCAAACTGTGGTTCGCAGACTACCAGTGGTCCGCATGCTCCATTCAGGTGGTCTGCGGATAGTTCCTTCTAAGGTGCGCACTTGGGCAGCCGCACACAAGAGAATGAAGGCGTGGCTCCACTGATTAGGTGCCTGGACCCTGGAGAAGACGCACATGTGCGGTGAGGAGATGGCCTTGGGTGGAATAGGGAGTACGTGGGAGGGAGTGAGGGGGTGGGAGAATTTTGGGACGTGCAGGGTTGTGGCGGCTAGAGAAAGAGGTGACTTTCCCCAACTCTCCAGGGCTTCGGCTGCCAGGGAGAGATGGCCCTCCTTCCCACCCTCACCTCTGTGGATGCTGTAGCAGGGGAGAGACCCCCCCTCCTCCTTCCCAGCCCCAGCTCAGGGACTGTCGCGGTGGGGGAAACCCCCTACTCCTTCCCAGGCACAGCTCGGAGACTGCCGTGGTGAGGGAGAGAGGGCACATCCATCACATTAGAAAAGTAAGACTACTGATATTAAAATATGAGTTACACGCTTTTATTTGTAGAACAAAAAACATTAATTATTATTTTTTCTTTATATAGCGCTTTTATCCAAAGTACTTTACAATAGTTAGCTAACAGTACAAACAATGTTTGGAAAGATCATTAAGTGGTCTGCCGAGACTCTCAGCAATTTTTAAGTGGTCCGCGGAAAAAAAAGTTTGAGAACCACTGATCTAGAGACGTGGTCACATCATATGTTTTTATAGAGTCATAGCAGCCATCACTCACAGGCTGTTTGGAGCGTTCACAGGAAGGCTCCACAGGTGGGAGATAAGCTTCTTCTGAGGCCTATTGTTTTTTCCTAATGGGCTATTGCACTGAATAGGCCCTTCCCCACCCATTGTCTAGACTGAAAAGATCTTGTCTACTGGGCGTTATCCAGGTCTAACTATGCTTTTTAGTTCTGTGATTAATTCCTCTTTATCTGTCAAGATGAGGTCCAATATCGAAATCCCCCACGTTGGATGCAACACTTTTTAAGTTAGGAAATTGTCATGTATAACCTTTAGGAATTCCGATGACTGGCAGCATGAGACTCCAGCATAAGTCACTCAGATTGAAGTCCCCCATGCTAATGCAGTTTTTTTCTTACACATAATATATAGGTGCTTAAGGAGCTAGTCATCTGTTTCCCTAGTGTGATTTGATGGTCTGTAGCAGACACCAACTTGCCCCCCAACTTGTGCTTTATCTGTTAGGACATTGATCCATAAGCATTCAAGATCATTTGCTTCTAAGTTGTCAGTGACTCAGTAACAATAATTTTTGACATAGACTGGCACTCCCCCTCCACTTTTGCTCACTTGAGCCTTCCTGAATGGGTTATGTCCATTGATTTTTTTTTTAACACTCCAATTATGTGAATCATCTCACTAGGTTTCATTAATACCAATTAGGCTGAACTTACGCTCATAAATAAGAAATTCCAATTCCTCTGTTTGTTAACCATGTCAAGTTGTCTTAATTTTATTGGCAAATTATGGAAACAGAAATATTGCAAAATATAAATAAAGCAGAAACGATATTGTACTGAGATCTGGTATTGTGATATCAGTTGTATCTCTAATAGTTACTTCTAGCTTCAGGACTTCAGAAAACTAACCAGACAAGACTCTGTCGTCATGGGAAAGAATCTGTAGGGTGATGACTGGATAGAAGGTGAAACCTGGAGTGTTTCCCCTGCAGGATCTGGACAGAAAATGCCTAACCTCAGAATCTAGTGTCAGGCTGTGGAGCCTGAGCGAGTGAGTGATGTCACCATGTAGGAGTCTTAATTTCTCACAAAACTGCATGCAAATGAGCTTGAGCTCAGCGCAATCCAATTGGCCTTTCCCAAATGTCTTTCCCCCCTTTTACCGAATCAACCCATAATGGGCATAGTGCATAATGTTTTTGGTAGTGGCCTAACTCATTTTCCAAGGGGATAACAGAAATCCCTCCTTTAAGAAATTTGGACTCTTTTCCTCTGGACAGAAAGAAACCTGTGCTGTGTTCCCAGAGTAAAGTATCAAGAGATGGACTGAGTGTGTAGTCAAGCTGGGAGATGGTGGCAGCATGTGAGATCAGTGTGACACAGTGTAAGTGTCCTGAAAAGAGGCTTTTGCAAGGATCTAGAACTTTTTACTCTTAATCTGAAAGCTGAGAGCAGATTTTTTAATCTAAGCTTTACCTAAAACAAGCTAGCAAGAATGTATTGTGAACAGTTCATGAAAGATCAGCTTCTGAGCTCATGCACCTGGCTAGGTTTGTCTGCTGCTATTCAGAAAAAATCAGAGTTGGCGGCCACTGACTTAAGGCAGGATGAGGCATCTTCTCCAATCGGGACCAGAAGAGTTTCCTTTTTTTCCCATTGAGCATGCATGTGACCAAAGAGATGTTGCCACAGACAGTCCAGTAAATGCAGTGGTGAAGATAAGTTGTGGAGTGGGAAAGTACAGTTTCAGAAAGAATAACTATTGCTTCTAAGAAACCAGCTGCAATTGGAGGCCAGACAACTTGGAGACCGAGAGAGGCAGAGACAACATGAACTTGAAATGGACAGAGTCTGCCAGCAGCACCCTGATCTGGTAGGTGTGACCATCCCTGGTTACATGGTCCCTCAGATGGCATACATTCTAAATTGTTATCTGACTATGGAGATGGGGATGGCACAGATGTGTTTCTAAATGCTTTTGAGAGGAGTTGTGAACTAAATTGAGTGGCTGACAAGGCCTGGGTCTGGTATCTGTCCCCCTGGGAAAGCCACTAGAGGCATTCACCCAGCTACCCAAGGAGTACCATCGCAGTTATGACTTTGACAGATTTGGCAATTTCCTGCAATATCTTTGGGATATCTTACTTTATTATGTTTATGTATCATTGTGGGACAGGGATTGTATATAGTTCCATAGGGTAGGGTGACCTCAGCTTCTCCATGAATTACGAACAATAAGGGGACAGGCAAGGGAGATTCTTTAAAGCTCCTCTAAGACAAATTTCTTTTGCTGTCCTTCCTTCTTGGAGGCCAGAGGCTGAGGACTCTGGTGTCCTAACCTAAGCTTCTTGAGGGGTGGGGATTGGAGATGGAGAAATATTCATCTGCCACCCCGCTGGGGTGGCCTTTTGTTCCCCACACACTGAGTCAAGGTGAGCAGAATTCCCTTTTCCACCCTGCTCAGAGTACTTTACATTTTCACAGGCCATCCAATAGTCTGAGACTGTAGGAGGCAGTCTGCCCTCCTTTGTGGCCATAATTACAGTTATCTCCCAAGCAGCATTCATATCCTTTACTTGGGCACTTCCCACCCTTGGATGGGTGTCATAGATTTGGTAGTGTTCCACAGCTGTGTCAGTGCCCGTACTTTTGTCTGGATACCTTCTATCACCATGCTCTGAAGTGCCCCTGGTTCTCAGATAAACGAGAGCAGAGAGTTTATTTCCCTTACTCATGCTTCAGAGTTCAGAGAATTTTTCTTCACGTCCGTAGGTCTTATCCCTCCTCTGGAGAAGGAGGCAGAGCCCTCCCAGGTCTTTAGTCAGGCAAGTGGAGCTCTCAGTAATTAGGTATTTGGCATATCTAGTCTCTTTTTGCCAGCAGTCTCAATGTAAATGTACCAGGATCAGCAGCTAGTATCTGGGCCTCTTTGAACATTTTTTGACAATGTAGTTCAGGCTGTCAGCTTGTCTCCTCAGAAATATATGCTTTTAGGCTGGAGCGGTCCAGAAAAATCCATTCTTTACTGTTAAGTTTCCATAAAGAAGTGTTAGCATGTTACAGATTTGGGTCTCCTTGTCTGCCTAGAAAGAAGCAAAGGAGTCCTTATATTCTGTAATTTCTGCAAAATAGTCATGGTGGCAGCTCTTGGACCCTTCAGAGAAATACAGATGGAGTTATAACTAGAGCCCTGTGAAATTCATCTTACTTTTTATAAATTTTCATTGGGAATTTCATTTTATTTTATTACTTTTTTATCATGGAAGGCCCGTTTTTTTTAATCTGAGATCCATCATGAATTCAGTTGTCCTTTGACAGTAGCATATGTAGACCTGAAGGCAACCATCGATCCTTTTGAGCTGCCCTGTGGAAGGCCCTACAAGGCAATGGCATTCCCAAGATCCTCCTGTGGTTAATTCAAGATCTACTTAATGACTTAGGCATAGGTGCGATGGGGGACCCAGAGGTCTGATAGATTTTACACTAGATCTGGGGTAAAGCAGGGAAGTGTCCTGGACGCAGCACTATTCAGCTGTGCAGTGGTTTGGCTCCTTGAACATATCTCTGCAAATACCAGTATAACTGTCAGTTCAAATGCTTTAACTGGCCTGGATTATGCAGATAATGTCATTTTCTGTGGCCAGGAGGCAAACAACCTTAAAGGCTCAATAGAGAGCTTCCAGCAGGTGGCAGCTTCCCTTTGGCTAAGCATTTCTTGGGCAAAAACAAAAATCCAGAGTGTCTGTGTAAAAGTTACTATACAAGACAACTGCGCTGCTAGTCAAACTGCAGAAGTCGTGGATATTTTTCATCTATCTAGGCAGTAAATTGTCATCAAATGGGCGCAGCCAGAGAGACATCCTGAGGAGAACTGGTTTAGCAGTATAGCCATGAAGGGCCTGCATAGATTCTGGTGCCAAAAGAAGGTGAAATTATATGCAAAAGTATGGATTTATCAAACCTGTTTATTTCCAATCCTTTTATTCAGATCTGAAACACGGACATTGCTTCAATGAGACCTCAGGAGACTGGAGGTATTTTCTATGAATTGCCTGTGGCAACTACTGGGCAGAAGATGGTTTGATTTTTATCTGTAATAGGGATGTGTTATTGAGAACTGGTCTCAAGAGGAATGAAGTCATCATCAGTCACTGCAGCCCACCTCCAGAGAGGTTCCTACACATCGCACACTGAAGATTTGGATTTGCAGTCAGGAGGATATACTGCTTGGCTGTGGACTGGCACTGGTCACGATTAGTTGCACCAGATCAGTAATAACCCAGTGGAGCTTTTAGAAGCCTGGAATAAAGTGTGGTCATGAACATTTTGTGCTGTCCCTCGCTGTCTGTGTGGTAGTGGTGGTGTTGAGGCTGCGGGAGGGGGAATAGAGTCCTGGCCTGGGGGATGGGAGGCCTTGTTGGGGGGTTGGAAAGCGAGTTCACCCTGCAGCAGTGGCTGCCGTCCCACAGAGCTGTGCAGTTCTTCCCACTCTGAGCGTGCAGGGCTGCAGTGCCACTCAGCTTTGGCCTGGTCACCCTTGTGTCATGACTGGGGGGGAAAGCAAGGCAAAATTTGAGAGAGTGGTGCTTTGATCCCATGAGCCAGAGCGAGAAGCAACCTGACCCTGCGGGACAGGAGCTACTGCTGCAGGTTGAATGAAGGGAGCTTCTCTCTCCAGCCCTGTCTTCCAATCACACTGGACCAGGATGAAGGTGCTGTGGGTGGGTGGTGCCCCAGCAGTGGTGTGAGGAAGTACAGATGTCTGAGGAGGAGAAGGGAATTGTCCTAGGATTATTTTTCTTCCCCCTCTACTGCCTACTTACAAATTTAGATCCTGGGTAGGTTGCAGAAAAAAAGACAAAGGGCCGTTGAGGGCTTGCATTAATAAAAAGTTTGGGAATCACTGCTCTAGGTAGCATTTACCTTCATTCCTTGTTCTCAGTTTTCCAACAGGCCCAAGTGGTGCTTCTGATAATCAGTACTCTATCTCCAAACTGATGTACAGATAGACACTTGGCAAAGTGTCTAATAACATTCCAGCTCTTTGATGTCCATAAAGCTCCTGGTTCCTCACTTCTGATGAACAAGCACAGACTTCTTGCGCCTTGAGTGCTTTGAAGGAGACATAAGGATTGTCAGTGCAGAGCTGGTATTCTGGGTATTTGCATGCTTTGTACATGTTCAGGGTAAAATAGTACAATTGGTTCCCTCTTTCAGACATTACAGACTGCAGATTGAAATTGAGCATATAACTAGATTTAGTCTAGCAGATTGCATAAGCCTTCTAGCTAATTAAATAGCAATTATTATAATTGAACTGATGATAGTTGGGTGCTTACTGTTTTCTCCCTTTTACTCTCTCCACAATTTTTCAGTCTATCATAGATTCATAGATTCATAGATACTAAGGTCAGAAGGGACCATTCTGATCATCTAGTCCGACCTCCTGCACAGTGCAGGCCACAGAATGTCACCCACCCACTCCTATGAAAAACCTCACCCATGTCTGAGCTATTGAAGTCCTTAAATCATGGTTCTAAACTTCAAGGAGCAGAGAAGCCTCCCTCCAGTCAACCATGCCCCATGCTACAGAGGAAGGCAAAAAAACCTCCAGGGCCTCTCCAATCTGCCCTGGAGGAAAATTCCTTCCTGACCCCAAATATGGCAATCAGCTAAACCCTGAGCACATGGGCAAGATTCACCAGCCAGATACCCAGGAAAGAATTTTCTATAGTAAATCAGATCCCATCCATCTAATATCCCATCTCAGGGGATTTGGCCTATTTACCCTGAATATTTACAGATCAATTACTTACCAAAATCCCATTATCCCATCATACCATCTCCTCCATAAACTTATCGAGTAGAATCTTAAAACCAGATAGATCTTTTGCCCCCACTGCTTCCCTTGGAAGGCTATTCCAAAACTTCACTCCTCTGATGGTTAAAAACCTTCGTCTGATTTCAAGTCTAAACTTCCCGGTGGCCAGTTTATACCCATTTGTTCTTGTGTCCACATTGGTGCTGAGCTTAAATAATTCCTCTCCCTCTCCTATATTTATCCCTCTGATATATTTATAGAGAGCAATCATATCTCCCCTCAACCTTCTTTTAGTTAGGCTAAACAAGCCAAGCTCCTTAAGTCTCCTTTCATAAGACAAGTTTTCCATTCCTCGGATCATCCTAGTAGCCCTTCTCTGTACCTGCTCCAGTTTGAATTCATCCTTTTTAAACATGGGAGACCAGAACTGCACACAATATTCTAGGTGAGGTCTCACCAGTGCCTTGTATAACGGTACTAAAACCTCCTTATCCCTACTGGAAATGCCTCTCCTGATGCATCCCAAAACCGCATTAGCTTTTTTCACAGCCATATCACATTGGCAGCTCATAGTCATCCTATGATCAACCAATACTCCAAGATCCTTCTCCTCTTCCGTTACTTCTAATTGATGCGTCCCCAACTTATAACTAAAATTCTTGTTATTAATCCCTAAATGCATAACCTTACACTTCTCACTATTAAATTTCATCTTATTACTATTACTCCAGTTTACAAGGTCATCCAGATCCTCCTGTATAATATCCCGATCCTTCTCCGAATTGGCAATACCTCCCAGCTTTGTATCATCTGCAAACTTTATTAGCACACTCCCACTTTTTGCGCCAAGGTCAGTAATAAAAAGATTAAATAAGATTGGTCCCAAAACTGATCCCTGAGGAACTCCACTGGTAACCTCCCTCCAACCTGACAATTCGCCTTTCAGTAGGACCCGTTGCAGTCTCCCCTTTAACCAATTCCTTATCCACCTTTTGATGTTCAGATTGATCCCCATCTTCTCCAATTTAACTAATAATTCCCCATGTGGCATGGTATCAAATGCCTTACTGAAATCTAGGTAAATTAGATCCACTGCATTTCCTTTATCTAAAAAATCTGTTACTTTTTCAAAAAAGGAGATTAGGTTTGTTTGGCACGATCTACCTTTTGTAAAACCATGTTGTATTTTGTCCCATTTACCATTGACTTCAATGTCCTTAACTAATTTCTCCTTCAAAATTTTTTCCAGGACCTTGCAAACTACAGATGTCAAACTAACTGGCCTGTAGTTACCCGGATCACTTTTTTTTTCTTTCTTAAAAATAGGAACTATATTAGCAATTCTCCAATCATTCGGTACTATTTCTGAGTTTACAGATTCATTAAAAATTCTTGCTAATGGGCTTGCAATTTCAGGTGCCAATTCCTTTAATATTCTTGGTTGAAGATTATCTGGGCCCCCCGATTTAGTCCCATTAAGCTGTTTCAGTTTCGCCTCTACCTCTGATATGGTAATATCTACCTCTATATCCTTCTTCCCATTTGTCATGCTACCATTATCCCCAAGATCCTCTTTAGCCTTATTAAAGACTGAGGCAAAGTATTGGTTTAGATATTGGGCCATGCCTAGATTATCTTTAACCTCCGCTCCATCCTCAGTGTTAAGCGGCCCCACTTCTTCCTTCTTAGTTTTCTTCTTATTTATATGGCTATAGAACCTTTTACTATTGGTTTTAATTCCCTTTGCAAGGTTCAACTCTACTCGACTTTTAGCCTCTCTCACTTTATCCCTACATCTTCTGACCTCAATTAGGTAGCTTTCCTTGCTGATCCCTCCCATCTTCCACTCCCTGTATGCTTTCTGCTTCTTCATAATCACCTCTCTAAGATGCTTGCTCATCCAGCTTGGTCTACAACTCCTTCCTATGAATTTTTTCCCCTTTCTTGGGATACAGGCTTCCGATAGCTTCTGCAGTTTTGATTTAAAGTAATCCCAGGCCTCCTCTACCTTTAGATCCATAAGTTCTTCAGTCCAATCCACTTCCCTAACTAATTGCCTTAATTTTTGAAAGTCAGCCCTTTTGAAATAAAAACCCTAGTTGCAGATTTATTTTTGTTAATCCTTCCATTTAGTTTGAACTGAATTAGCTCATGATCACTTGAGCCAAGATTGTCCCCTACAACCATTTCTTCTATGCGGTCCTCGCTACTCACCAAAATTAAATCTAAAATGGCATCCCCTCTAGTCGGTTCAGCAACTACTTGATCAGTCAATAACCATTATAAATCTGCCCCTCATCTCCAGTCTGTAAACTGGAAAGAAGTGGTCATAGGTTGAAATATCAATAGTTCCTGTGGGACAAGCCAAGTGGCATTTATTTAATTATTTTTTTTATTATTTATTATGTATTTTATTTTTTATGGATGGTGTCAAGGCTGATTCCCCACTCTGGCACTTTGAGTGCAGTAGGTGGGGGCCCTCAAGGATTCTAAAAATGAATACTGGCCACTCCAGGCTGGTATTAAACTCCCAAGGTTACAGCTTTTTTTTTGACCTTGGATGGATAGATGCTGCCACCACTCAAGTACAAATAAAACCTCTTTGAATCTGGGAAGATGCACTTGGGAATTCCTCCCTGTGGGGTACCCTCAGGCCTTTCACCCCACCTCCAGGGAAGAGCTAAGAAAGAAAACAAAGGAAATCAGCTCTTGCCACCAGGTATTAAACAACATATGCACAAACCTCTTAGAACACAAAAACCCAAGCCTGTTTTTAAAAAAGGTAAATTTTATTAAAACAAAAAGAAAGAAAATATATCTGGAACTTAGGCTATTGCTAGATTTAAAAAGAGCAAATATAATAATTAAGCATTAAGAATAGCTTTCTTGAGGTCCAGTTTAAAGGTTACAAGCAAAACAAAAGCACCTGGGGTTAGCACAGAGGAGTCCACAAGCCATAAAGAAATAAAAGAGAGAAACCTAATCACATCTTCCTAAACATTTTCTAATCTACTTACATATCTGGGGTTTCAAATGAGTAGTTTCTAGGTGTGATTTGATGATTTTCCATACCTGGAGCAAGCTCTTACAGCATAGTTCAAACCCTGTCTCTCATCTCCGGGAGAACAGCCACAGACAGACAAAAGGGGAGTCTTGTTTCAATTTTAAAAAGTTCTAGCCTTCCCATTGGCTCATTTGGCCAGGTGCCTTTTACCTATGCATGCAGTTTGACTTTTTAACCCTTTACAGGTAAAGCAAGTAGAGAACAGCTACCAAGAGGGATTTTATAGTTAACTGGCTGACTGGGTCCATAAAAGGGAGCTACCCACCCCCTTCACTTATCACAGATGGTAATTCTCAAATTTTCTCCCGATCTGCATAAAGCCAACATGACACTAAAAGTCCTCAACCACAAATGCAGGCTGGAAATCATCTTGCAGGAAGTTGTGAGCTCCTAAAATAAACAGTACCAAAACAACTCTGACACTCTCCCGCAAAAAAAACAGAAAAAAAATTCAGATATCCAAATAGAATCTACCATAATTCTTCATGTTTTAAATAATTGATTTGTGTGATTTTTTTTTCAGTCTGGGTCAACAACATTATTAATTCCATGATGTCAAAACTGTATTTTTGATGGCATACAGGTTTATGGAATCAACATATTTGGGAGCCCACCTCTCCTCCAGATTATTATTGACCCCCTTAGTTGCTGTATCAGTGAAGGTATTGTTACACCAATCTCAACTATGTTCAGTATGATTGTACTCTATCCTTTCCCACCTCCCTACATTAAAAATTAAATGCTGTTGTTTCAAAGTTGATGCTTATGCAAAGTTCTAGGTATTTATACCACACTCATTGCCAATGGTATGTGAGCACCTATGTTGGAGGATACTATATGAACTGTCAAAAGATGGTCTGAGTATTTATATGCATTTCCTTAACTATGTTTCCTAATGTGAACTTCCAAAGGAAGGCTCTCTAATTTGTAGTTTTTAACACACACACACGTATTTAAATTTCAGTGTTTTTCTAAAAAAGGAACAGCAGGAGTTTTGAGTGTTTTTTTTTATAGACAGCAAATTAGCAGAGTTGATGAAAATGTTTACTTCTAGCACTGCCCTTTTTGTAGTCTTTCTTATTTTTGTGCAAAATAACAGATTAAGTTGGTTTGCTTCTGAAATCAGTAAGTCATCAGGATTTTGTTATGAAGAGCTCAAACTGTTTCAAAGCTCCTCATTTTTTTAAAATTTTTTATGCCAATGATAGTTTTTGTGTTAAATTTCTGTTTAAAAATAGATATTCAATGTAATAGTGTTGTGTTATGATAAACAGTAAAATAAAAAAGAATACAAGTTCAGTAATTACTACATTATTTGAGAACTTTTAGATTTTAAATTGATTTGTTCTTTTCAATATCAGATCTCAAAGACCTCAGAGTGGCAGGGAAATGATTAAGTGAGCTGTACTCAGATAATCCTAACAGGTGACCTGCACCCACATGCTGTAAATGAAGACGAAACCCCACAAGTCGTTGCCTGTCTGATTTGAGGGAAAATTCCTTCCTTATCCTACATATGGCAAACAGTTACACCTTGAGCATGTGAGCAAGAACCAGCCAGTCAAGCACCTGAGAAAGAGAATGCTTGGTGCTACGTCAGAGCCCTGGCCCACCCTGCCCATTGTCCCATTTCCAGCTATGGCCATCCCTGGTGCTTCAGAGGAAGAAGATTTAAAACAAAAAGCACAATATCCTGGGGGAGGAGGAAAATCCCTTTCTGACCCCTTCTGGTGGCCAGCTGAAACACTGAAGCATTAGCTTTAGGAACATAGAACTGTGACCCTCAGAGCATTCCAGTGCCAGAGGGCAAGGGGTTCCCAGGTATCTAGCAGTGAGCCTTATCTGGCCTGACCAACTCAGTGTACCCCAGCTCATTGTTGTTATAATCTATATGTAAATAGCATCATATGAACTGGTAACATGCTGGTCATTAATATTATTGTGTGTTGTATGTACAGGTGATACATTATTTAATTATATAAATTATAAATATGTGCCGGAAATATATTTTTAAAATGTAAGGGCTCTATGTAGACCTTCAGATATCCTGCCCCTAGACAAAGGAATGTCATTCCACCTGCTTGAATTTGTCTCCAATGTAAATTGAGCAAGGAGAGACAATGGAAGTATTTTTACATGAAAGGTAAACAAAGCCATGAAACTAGTGAGTGGGGGAGATAGTTAAGGGACAGTCACAATGGAAGGAAGAGACTGCAAAAATTAACATGGCATCAGCTCCCTGATACACACAGCAATTTGAGCCCTCATGAGGGTTTCTGGACTTTGAAAACAAAAACAAAAATTGAGGATATAAGGAGAGAGAGAGAGAGAGAGAGCTATTTTGGCATTCTTCACCTGAGGAGACAAAAAAAAACCCAAGCGCTTTGGGCTCTGGGTTGAATCCTAGTTAAGGATTGTCCAGCCATGCTTGAAGTGTAACCGTGGTGAAAAAACTTTGGGGAAAAAAAAGACTATAGTGTGTTAGGTCAGGCCATCCTTTAGTCTTAGGAGCGTACTTTTACTTTTGTTTGTAGCATTTCTGTATCAGTTCCTTCTGTGTTGGGTCACTTAAATGCCTGTTCTTTGTTAATAAACTTAGTCTTGTTTTAGTACACAACCATCTCAGGGCAGTGTTTCAAACTGAAGAGTAAAATCCTCATCTGTGTACTATCTCTTTAAGGAGCAGCAAACTTGATAAGGTTCTGTGAGTGCTATAGTCAAAGGGGCAGAGGAGTGCAGAGGAAACAGTTTTGGGGAAACTCAAAGAGTAACCAGACTAGTAGAAGCCAGGATGAGATCCTTGTGCTGTAAGCAGGCTGCTGGTGTCAGGAGTCTGAGCCGAAGCTGCATGGCACAGAAGTACCCAGGGTTACAGGGCAGACGGTGACACAATCCCTTACACGTCTGGTGCTTCACAAAGCATCACAAAGACATAAACCAGAAGTGATTCCCAGAGCTGTTAAGCCCCGCCCCCATCATACTCAAGCAACCCTGTCATACAGTGTACTCATAAATTTGTCCATCTCTCTCTTGAAACTAATTAAGTTGGTTGCCCTCACAACTCCTACTGGGAGTTTGTTTCAGAACCTCACCCCTTTGATGGTTAGAAACCTTCTAATTTGCAGACTGAATTTTTTCATGAATTTATACCAGTTTGTTTTTGTACCAACATTGTGCTTTATCTTAAACAGCTCTTCACCCTTCCTGGTATTATCCCCATAATGTATTTGTAAGCAGGGGCTGAATGAGCTCTCACCTGACAAATAGTGATGCAGTGGGTGGGGGGGAAGACTTCAGAGGCGGACAGCGTTTGCATAAACATGCATGCTTTGGCTAGATGTGCAGTATGATGGAGCTGCTTTGCCAAAAAGATCAATTTTGGATGTTTGGGGTTATATATAACCTAGTATTCAAATACAGGCGTAATGAAATCTTGTTATCCTTATTCTATGAGTAAAAGCTAACAGAACGGTGCTTAGCATGCCCTGACTGAGGGGATAACCCTAACCTGAACCTCACTTGCTAAGCTGAGGGATCTGAGGACAGGTGTTCCTACCTGTGGGTGTGGACTTTGCCTAAAGAGTCCTGAACACCATTTGACATGCTCCTCTCTAGTGTTTAGTGACAGAGCTGATTAGACTCAATTAACAGTCCTAGTTTCCAGTTGGTGATTTGTAGAACTGTCCTCGCTGCTGAGCTTGAGAAAGTGCACTGGCAATGAAGTTTCCCACTACCCGCTGAAGTCAATGAGAGCTGGGTTAAGCGGCAGAACCTCAGAACATGACGTCTCAACAGGAAGAGAGGAGGTGGCAGAGGGATGGCAGCAGAGACAGTGACAGCTATGAGCCAGTAGCAGAGGCGGTAGCAGCAGAGACATTGCTCTGTTCCACACCCTACCTTCCCCCCTTTCCCCACGAACACCTCTCTGAATTCTGGGTCTTCACTAACCAAGGACCTCCACCTGGGAGTGGAGAACATTTGCACCACAAGATGAGACACTGAGGCAAAGGACACTGTCCGAAGCACCGTGAGGTGTTTGTGTATGAGGGGTGGTGTTTAGCTTTCCTACATTAATGTGTAAGGACTCAGGTTGGTTCTGTTTTCTGTTGTTGTTTAGAGAAACCCCTAGACATTAAACCCAGACCTTGTTGCTGCTGGCTCCTGCAGGCAGAAGGGTGACATATTTATAGAGAGCAGTTACATCCCTTTTTCAGCTTTCTTTTTGATAGATTAAACTAGCCAAGCTCTTCCAGTCTCATCTTAAAGATAGGCCTGCCATTCCCCAGATCATCCTACTAGCTCTTCTCTGCAACTGTTCCAGTTTAAATTAATCTTTCTTGAACATAGGTGACCAGAATTCTGCACAGTATTCCAAATGAGCACCTTGTACAATGGCATTACTACTACTCTATCTGTACTGGAGCCACACAAAGAAGGGGGAACTCTCTCGGAGAGAGAGAGAGTGCACCAGACTGCCTGCCTTCTGTGCAGGGGCAGGAAGTAGGCTAAGCCACTTTGATGGCAGCATTCCGTTACTGCTGTTTACTTTCATATAGAACACTGTGCAGGGGAAGAAGGTGGGCAGTGTGGGTCACAGGAAAAGTGGGTGAACTTTGCTAAATTTGGGGCAAGTGGAGGATAATATGCATCTATGTATGGTGCACCTCTTCTGTTAATTTTTCTGACTGGTTCATGAATTCATAGTTTCTTAGTCCTTTGTGGCTGGATGAATGGAGGAAACATTGGAGGCTTGTTTGGGGTTATAGGGCATGCTGCTTGCTTTATCGAGTAACCTTCTGATCCTCTGTGTAATTTTCATCATTAGGATTACGCGATTGCACTAGCAATCTTCTTCAGAGTCACCTTATGCAAATGAGTGCAGTTCACACTTGTTTTGAGGGAAAGAGCTACGGATGCCTGGAATTGGGCCTCTGGAATTTATTACAAATCTATTTTTTATTTTTGCAGAATTCTGACAGATTTGAAAATTTGTCAGTTGTTTTGGGATGATAAATATATTGTGAACAGTTTCCTTGAGATTGTCATACTCATTTGCATGTTACTATCAAGACAACAGTTTCAGTCCAGAGCCAGAAAATAGTGGTGCTGGTCTCTCTGAGTGCTAAAGAGAACAGATTAGTATGCATTATTGTGTATGCACTCAGTAGTTTTTCTTCAAATTCTATGTTCCTTCGCATATTGTAGTTGTTGATTTTTCAGGATTTTAATTTTGCTATGAAGCACAGATTTTTGATATATTTTCTTTAGTAAGGTGTTATCACTTTAGTTTATTACCTTAAAGGTAGTTATTAAGAAGAGACTTCAGAGCTGACCCTCCGCTGAAGAAGACATTTTAATTTGTCATGTTGAAAACTCATAGTTATTGGTGCTATTAAAGCTGCTCACTGTATATTAATGCCTTACCAAAGGAGTTGCAAAATTGCAGGGCAAACTGCATTTAATAACATAAGTAATGGGTCAGATGTCAAACCAGTCCCTGAAAAGAGCTGAACCCAAACCCTTTAATGTTACAGATGTGTTGTTATAGAGATCTACTCCTCACCTTATCCATACGCATTCTTTCTTCTCTTTCCACTGTCGCTCTGCAAACCCTACTCTCCACTGTACTGCTAGCTCCCTCTTTTGATTGATTCCTTCCGTTACAAGTCTGTAGTTCAATGTGACCCCAAACATTTATTACCCTTCCTCCCTTCATACTTCCCTGCTTGAAACTCTCTTCCATTGATGATGCATTGTGAGGACCAGCTAACTGTCTTCTAGAATAAAAGTACGACTTCTGTATATCCTGCACTTAAGTGTACAGAGGAATAATCTCTGAATGTTTGAGAATATGCAAGTTTTTAGGGAAGTAGTATCTGCTATCTTTTTTGGTGGGTGGATAGGGAAGCTATTGGCATGTGAATGGATGGTTGGTTATAGTACAAAAGGTGGAATAGTGGGCTTGTAGGGAAGCTGAGTTGTGAGACAGCCAAAGTGTATATAAAATATTGTGTAGAAAGCCATCCAGAGCTGTAAACTTGTTGGGAACAGCTTCTAAGGAGGAGAAAGAAGTGATTGGGAGGGTATTCTCAAACTTTGGTTAAGAGCCATCCAGAAGTTTGGATAATCAGAAAAGAATCTTTGAACCTTTTGCACTCCTCCCCACTAGTTGCCATGCTGTTGTAAATTTAACTGACCCTAGAAGTGTTGGTTTTTGAGGACATTCAAAAATAGGATTTATGGTTCTGAGTTAATAAAATATGCTGATGCCACTTGTAAGCCCCATTTAGATAGACAGCAGTAATCTCCGTTGAGCAGTATAAAGCTGCCTGTCTAAGTAGTGCAAACCTAATAGTTCACAGCTAGGTTGTACCACATCCAGAGATGAGAAAAAATATATTTGGAGTCAGAAGAGTTAAAACTGTATGGTTTTATTTTCTTCTTATCTGCAGTGCTTCTTGTGTGCTAATATTATACATTAGGCTAAGCAAACATGATGACCACAGTGTACAAAGAAAAAAGATGCTATTTTCATTTCTGAATGAATCCCTCCTGTGCCAGGTTAAAAATACAAGAAAACAGTATGAAACTGAAAGATGCTGAACTGACATTAAGATAAATATAGAGGATTCCAAGGTTTTAGTCAAAAGCATTCAAATATACATTTTCAGTGTTTCCAAGTTTCTGACTCTTATGACTTTTTTATAATAGAATTTTGTTCTAAAAGGTAACTTTGAGTTATAATTTTCCTTTGTGCTTGAGATATATGACACTTAAATACTTGGTTGTATTTACATATGTTGCATTTTCATTACAGCTAATCCTCTTGCAACTTGGTTGGCAGATGCCTTAAGCAGTTCTACAAAATTGGGACAGATACAGTTTTTTGTAACATTGGAATTTAACTGCAATTATAGAAAATATATTTTTATTTCCCATCATTTTTTAAAATTTAAAACAGTTAGCTTAAAACTTTAATGGGCAGGTTAATATTTGAAATTTCACAGCTGCGTAGATAACATAACTTGCTTAATATATGTTACCAACAATGTTGGCTTAATATACTGTAGATGTACACACAAACATAATATATCAAATTAATATCACATTAAACGAACAGGTCTCTTTTGAGGAAGATTTTTTTTAAAGGCAACAGGGTTCAACAGAGTTAAACTCAAATAACCAGTATGCAGTTAAAGCTAAGAGAATAATTTAAAATAGATAATTATTTGACAAATACTGCTTTTTTCTATGAATTGTCCACAGAAAAATTGAAAAATTCTCAAATATGCTGTTTATTTGCAATTACTCCTTAAACTTTTCAGCCAGTAATTCTTGGTCTGAATGCCATTCAGACTGTGAATGCTACTATTAAATACACAATTTGCATTATAACTTACATAGCTAACTTAACTAACCAACACAATAAGAATTTAAAATTGGATATTTGCTTGTGGAATTAGACATTCCCACTCTGCTGGTTAGGTAAATCACCCAAAATGGAAAGCATGAAAAAATACCATATAACAGGGTAAATAAGGAATGCAACATTAATGATGATTTTTACAGTCTAACACACAAACTGAAAATCCTTTTTGGTGTGTGTTTGGGTATTTGAAGTAAATATCACTTTTTGAAAGTATTGATGCTGATTGTGTAGAGAATATGAAAGCGATGCTAGCAGATCAAAATATGGCTTTGAATTTGCTGAAAAATTTATTCGCTATTTGCTCAGCTGTACAAACAACATTGTAAACTTACAACTAGCCAGATAGTCCTTGTTGTTTCACACTATGTCAAACTATGACCAGACTTAATGTGTCTACCACTGAGTATAGGCAGCTGAGACCTATTTCTTTAATCATTTTCAGCATTAAGGGCTACTTTCTTCAATTTTTGTGTCTTTCCCATCCAAGAAATTCCCAGAAATACCTTTCTCCTTGGCAAGGGCTTAGTCCTCTCTCATGGTTGTCCCCTATATATATTTGCTCATAAGGTTTTCTCTGAAAGTACTAAGACCTCCTTTCCAACATGCAGCCTGGGTTTTGTGAGACCTTCTGGAGTTACTCAGATATTAAAGCTACTGCTCCAGGAACATCAGCAACTAAGCTGATTTTTTTCCACCAAAGCCATAGCATACAACAAATACCAAGTATTCATTCATGGAGATCAAAAATTAAAATTTCTGACCTTACATCAGACAAATGTGTTCCATTTTCTCTGGAAAGATCTTTTTCATTTGATGAAGCAGCAAATTATAGTAGACTGCATCAACTCTCCCTCCATGAAAATATGTGGTTAGAGTAGTTTGTGTCTAAAAGTTTATTAACCAAGATTCCTGTATGTTAATTTTCACACACATTTACAGCTTGTTTTAACTCTATCAAATTATTCATTCATTTTCTTTGTCAATATAAATGTTTCCAAGTCATTAACAGGTTCTGAACTGGAATTTCCCAAAATATTTGCTGGTTATATGTTAAGGTTTCTCATCTGTCAGTGCAATGTGTAGACTAATAATTATTGCTTTCCTAAATCAAGCCCAAAGATATAATATCTGATCCCAAAATATAACATGTGTGCAAAAAAGTCAAGTTTAAAAAAACAGTAGGTTGCTATGGGGGAAAATCCAGCCCTCAGCTCCTATACTGAGTAATTTGGCTGCCCACTGAGGAAGGCATTGGTGGATGGGGGGAGGAAGGCTGAATTTTTTGTGACCCTAGTGTGCTACCGCTGAGTGACAGGAAGATTTGTGCAATAATACATACTCTGATTTCACCACCACCCTTCTTCTAGCCTCTGTTTTGCTCTGCTTCCAGATATCCCCTGAGCATTGTTGTCAAGGCAGCCATTGTGGAACTCAGTGCTGGACAGGAGATGAACATTCCCCATAAATCTTACATTACCCGTCCTCTTCCACAGCTAAGCCACAAGAGCTCCAATGTCAAATGGCCCATCACAGTCATGGAAATATTTTATTGCCCCATATCAAGATGTGATACCTGGGGAAGTCGCATTAGAAAAAGAGTAGCCACTTATAAGGTCAGGTTAAACAAGACACCGGGTTAACTTCCCCTGCATCCCTCTCCGCAGCCCACCTTAGGTTTCTGAAACTCACATGTGGGAGCTATGAATGAGAGACATGAAGGTTACCTTAGTTCTGACAAATATTTAAATAGTCTGTTTTTAAAAAAGCTTGTTTGTTTGTTCGTTTGTTTTTTGTTTTTTAAAGATATCAGGCCTTTTTATGCGGCTGAACTGTTCTTTTTCTAACTTGACTTTATTGTGCATAGGAAATGTTTTTGATCAGATTGTTTCAGCTCTGAGCTGTCATGTAAATACATTCTGTCACGTACATAATACACATTTTACAATTCATCTAAATATTTATTCATTTGAGGGAACCCTGAGGCTCTGAGCAGGCAGTTTCAACCTATTGAGTAAATAATTTGTATTTTTTAAAAAGTCTGCAACATATTTGTAATAAATTATAACTGCTTTGAAGGGGTCATTTTTATGTATCATAAACTTAAAAAACATAAAAAAAACTTTCTGCCTCTCAATACTGGGGGGAGGGGGGAAGAGAAAAAAAAAAGCAATCTCCCTCGCCTGCCCCCCAGCCAGATAACCTCCTTCTGGAGGAGGGGAGTAACCATTACTGAATTTACACATGCTACAGTATTTAAAGTTGTGATGGAAATGTTCTGTAGCACATTAAATTTGCTCATAATATACATTCCATGGAGTGTTTGCCTTATTTCACTAACTTGAATGTCTAGATAACTATGCTAAAATCTGTGCGATCTACAAATTTTTCAGTTTTAAAATATGCAGTAAAATGCAGTGAAGCAAAAAATAAAAATCATTTTCATTCATCTCTAACAAAATTTGCTTTCACGAATATCTATGGGAGGGGAAAGTACTATATTTTTAATGCCAGAGTTTGCTTACAAAACACATACAACTTAATGTGAGTTTGTTACCAACCAATCACATTTAATGTAAAACTAATATTGATATAGAACTTAACAAAACTCATTTCAAAAGAATGTCATACTTTATTAAAAAATGTGTCTTAATCAATTTAGGAGAGTTTGGTGAATGTTTTGAATTTTAAACTATATAAGACAGAAGATAGGATAATGTGATTTTTCTTTTACTTTATACAATAATAAGTATATCTAGAAACATAGATTTGTGATTGTAACGTCTTTTGACAAGCACATTAGACTGTAGAAAGAGCATCCAAGCTGGGGCTTGGGGCATATGGTGCTACCTTCTGCTAGCATAGCTCCAAAACAAGTCACTCTGTTCACAGAGGGGTCATGTTCAGACCCAGGTTCATTCCTTTAGTGTGGAAAAAATATAGTTCCTTTTCATCAGTAAATATTAGAACACAAAATGAAAAGCACACTTACCTTCACTGTTTTATGAAACAGTATTACACAGAGAGGTGTTCTGAACTGTTTTGTAATGAACCAGTTTTTCCTCAAAACAATTTAAGCTAAATAAAAACCATAGTTGGTAATAGTAAACCTGTTAAGTAATAGTACAGTACAATAAATCTTTTAATCAGTAATGTTAAAATTAATATTTTTTTTTATTTGATGTGAGGTACCCTAATGCTATTATAAATGGGGACATGTTACTATATATTATAAAATAATTAAAACACGTTTTTAATTTACCTTTCACATTTTTCCCGGTCTATCTTATTTAATGTTATAGGCTTGGTATTTTTAATAAATAACCCAAGAGTTCTGCATCTTGGGAATTCAACATAT